>NW_027622759.1:0-11683 GCF_034508935.2 Berghia stephanieae
TCAACCTTTAAAAAAGTTAATAGATGATCACCAAAATTAAAATTTAAATGATTTCCTTAAACCTTTAACAAAGTAAATGTGTTCACTTAAAACCATTAACATGTAAAGTAATGTTCACTCTAAACCTTTAAAAAGTATAAAAAGACTTTCACCTCAAACCAATTTTAAGTATCAAGTGTATTTCCTAAAACCCTTCATTAAAAATAGCGTATCATTCAACCCCTTTTTCATGATAATGACGTTTTCCCCCATTTAACAAATTTAAAAAAAAGATGATCACCTAAACCCTTTAAATGATAAATGCTGATCACTCCAAACATTAAAAGTTTTAAAAAAGATTCCTCAAACCTTTAAAATGTAACTGCTGTATTAAAATACCCAAAAATGTTAATGATGTATCCCCCCCCTTAAAGATAAATAATGTACCTCTCAAACCATTTTAAAAAGTTAAAAAAGACTGTTATTAAACCTTAAAAATGTTAATAGACTGTTCATTAAACCTTTTAACCCTGTTAAATAGATGTTCCCCTCAAAATTTTAAAATGTTAAATGCTGTATCATTTTAAAAATTTAAAATGTATAATGACGTATCATTCAAAAACCTTTCCCTGAAAAGATTTCTCACTTAAAATTTTAAAAGAAAAAGGCGAAATTTAACCATTTTAAATAAAAAGATGGAACCTCTCAAAATTTAAAATTTAAAAAGGTTTTCTCCCCATTTTAAAAATTAAAATAAAATTTTCCCAAACCCAAAAATTATAAAAGAGTTCACTTCAAAATTTTTAAAGTTAAAAGATGATCCCCTAAACATTAAACAATTAAATGATGTATCACTCTTTCAAACATTCAACAAAAGTTTTGCAAAAACCGATCCTCCCAAACCCTTTAAAATGTTAATAGACTGAAACACCTAAAATTTAAAAATGTATAAAAAAGCTGACACTCTCAAACCCTTAAACTGTAAAAGATGTATCACTTCAAAAACCCTTAACTGTATAAATGTGTACATCTAAACCCCTTAAACAAAGGTTTAAAAAAAACTGTATCATTCAAACCCTTTAAAAAAGTATAAGTAGGCTTTATCCTCTCAAACCTTTAACAATGTATAATAGACTATATCAATCTCAAACCATTTAACAATGTATAAGTAGACTGCATCACTCTCAAATTATTTAACAATGTATAAATAGACTGTATCACTCTCAAACCATTTAACAATGTATAAGTCGACTGTATCAATCTCAAACCATTTAACAATGTATAAATAGACTGTATCACTCTCAAACCATTTAACAATGTATAAATAGACTGTATCAATCTCAAACCATTTAACAATGTATAAATAGACTGTATCACTCTCAAACCATTTAACAATGTATAAATAGACTGTATCAATCTCAAACCATTTAACAATGTATAAATAGACTGTATCACTTTCAAACCATTTAACAATGTACAAATAGACTGTATCAATCTCAAAACATTTAACAATGTATAAATAGTAAAACTGTATCAATCTCAAACATTTAACAATGTATAAATAGACTGTATTACTCTCAACCCATATAACAGTGTATAAGATAGACTGTAATCATCTCAAACATTATAACAATGTATAAATAGACTGTATCAATCTCCAACCATTTAACAATGTATAAATAGACTGTATCACCCTCAAACCATTTAACACTGTATAAGTAGACTGTATCATCTCAAACCATTTAACAATGTATAAATAACTGATCACTCTCAACTACATAACAATTTAAATAGACTGTATACTCCCTTAAAAAACTTAAATAAATGACGATACTCTCAAACATAACAATGTTAATGACTATCACTCTCAAACCATAACATGTATAAATAGACTTATCAATCTCAACCATACAAGTAAATAACTTCACCTCAAACATTTAACAAGATAAAAGACTTATCACTCAACAAAAAAAAATAGAGTTCATCTCAAACCATACAAGTATAAAGACGTATCACTCAAACCATTAACAATGAAAATAGCTGTATCACTCAAACCATTTAACAATGTATAATAGACTGTATCACTCAAACCATTTAACAATGTAAAGACTGTATCACTCTCAAACCATTAACAATGTATAAATAGACTGTATCACTCTCAAACCATTAACAATGTATAAATAGACTGTATCATCTCAAACCATTTAACAATGTATAAATAGACTGTATCACTCTCAAACCTTTAACAATGTATAAATAAACTGTATCACTCTCAAACCATTTAACAATGTAAATAGACTGTATCATCTCAAACCATTAACAATGTATAAATAGACTGTATCATCTCAAACCATTTAACAATGTAAAATAGACTGTATCATCTCAAACATTTAACAATGTATAATAGACTGTATCACTCTCAAACCATTATAACAATGTATAAATAGACTGTATCACTCAAACCATTTAACAATGTATAAAAGACTGTATCATCTCAAACCATTAACAATGTATAAATAGACTGTATCACCTCAAACCATTTAACAATGTATCAATAGACTGTATCATCAAACCATTTAACAATGTATAAATAGACTGTATCATCTCAAACCTATTAACAATGTATAAATAGACTGTATCACTCTCAAACCATTTAACAATGTATAAATAGACTGTATCATCTCAACCATTTAACAATGAATAAATAGACTGTATCAATCTCAAAACATTTAACAATGTATAAATAGACTGTATCACTCCCAAACCATTTAACAATGTAAAATAGACTGTATCACTCTCAAACCATTTAACAATGATAAATAGACTGTATCATCTCAAACCATTAACAATGATAAATAGACTGTATCATCTCAAACCATTTAACAATGTATAAAAACTGTATCATCTCAAACCATTAACACTGTATAAATAGACTGTATCACTCTCAAACCATTTACAATGTATAATAGACTGTATCACTCTCAAACCATTTAACAATGTAAATAGACGTATCACTCTCAACCATTTAACAATGTATAAAGACGTATCACTTAACCATTTAAATAGACTGTATCATCTCAACCATTTAACAATGTATAAATAGACTGTATCACTCTCAAACCATTTAACAATGTATAATAGACTGTATCACTCTCAAACCATTTAACAATGTATAAATAGACTGTATCACTCTCAAACCATTAACAATGTATAATAGACTGTATCACTCTCAAACCATTAACAATGTATAAATAGACTGTATCACTCTCAAACCATTTAACAATGTATAAATAGACTGTATCACTCTCAAACATTAACAATGTATAAATAGACTGTATCACTCTCAAACCATTTAACAATGTATAAATAGACTGTATCACTCAAACCATTTAACAATGTATAAATAGACTGTATCACTCTCAAACCATTTAACATGTATAAATAGACTGTATCACTCTCAAACCATTAACAATGTATAATAGACTGTATCACTCTCAACCATTTAACAATGTATATAAATAGACTGTATCACTCTCAAACCATTTAACATGTATAAATAGACTGTATCACTCTCAAACCATTAAACAATGTATAAATAGACTGTATCACTCTCAAACCATTTAACAATGTATAAAAGACTGTATCACTCTCAAACCATTAACAATGTATAAATAGACTGTATCACTCTCAAACCATTTAACAATGTATAATAGACTTTATCAACTCTCAAACCATTTAACAATGTATAAATAGACTGTATCAATCTCAAACCATTTAACAATGTATAAGTAGACTGATCACTCTCAAACCATAACAATGTATAAATAGAATGCATCACTCTCAAACCATTAACAATGTATAAATAGTGATCATCTCAAACATTTAACAATGTATAAATAGACTGTATCACTCCTAAACCATATTAACTAATGTATAAAGTATAGACTGTATCAATCTCAACCATTAAAATGATAAATCATTTATCAATTAATTTTAAATGATAAGTGATTTTACATTTAAAATTTAATGTTTAAAATTAAATTTTTACCTTTTAAAATTTTAATGATAAAGGCCCTTTATTCAAATTTAAATGGGTTTAGATTGTTACACTTTTCAAAATTTTTTATGGGTTTTTGATGTACATCTAAAATGTTAAATGTTGAGAGTTACATCATTTTACAATTTTTAAGGGTGGATTATGCAGCTTTAACTGTTAAATGGTTTTAATATTACATCATTATACATTGTATTTGAGATACAAGTCTATTATACATTGTTAATGGTTTGAGAGTATACAGGTCTTTTATCATTGTTAAATGGTTTGAGATTGATACAAGTCTATATATTCATTGTTAAAGTTAGTATACAGTTTTATTGTACATTGTTAATTTAGAGTGATACAGTCTATTTATACATTGTTAAATGGTTTGAGAGTGATACAGTCTATTATACATTGTTAAATGGTTTGAGAGTGATGCAGTCTATTATACATTGTTATATGGTTTGAGAGTGATACAGTCTATTTATACATTGTTAAATGGTGATACAGTCTACTTATACATTGTTAAATGGTTTGAGAGTGATACAGACAATTTATACATTGTTAAATGGTTTGAGAGTGATACAGTCTACTTTTACATTGTTAAATGGTTTGAGAGATGATACAGTCTATTTATACATTGTTAAATGGTTTGAGAGTGATACAGTCTATTTATACATTGTTAAATGGTTTGAGAGTGATACAGTCTATTATACATTGTTTAAAGTTTGAGAGTGATACCCGTCTATTTATACATTGTTAATGGTTTGAGAGTGATACAGTCTATTATACATTGTTAATGGTTTTGAGATTGATACAGTTATTTATACATTGTTAATGGTTGAGAGTGATACAGTCTATTTTACATTGTTTTAATGGTTTGAGAGGTGATACGTCTATTTATACATTGTTAAATGGTTTGAGAGTGATACCAGTCTATTTATACATTGTTAAATGGTTTTAGAGATTGATACAGTCTATTTATACATTGTTATATGGTTTGAGAGTGATACAGTCTATTTATACATTGTTAAATGGTTTGAGAGTGATACAGTCTATTTATACATTGTTAAATGGTTTGAGAGTGATACTGTCTATTTATACATTATTAAATGGTTTGAGAGTGATACAGTCTATTTATACATTGGTAAATGGTTTAAGAGTGATACAGTTTATTTATACATTGTTAAATGGTTTGAGATTGATACAGTCTATTTATTCATTGTTAAATGGTTTGAGATTGATACAGTCTATTATACATTGTTAAATGGTTTGAGAGTGATACAGTCATATTATACATTGTTAAATGGTTTGAGAGTGATACAGTTATTATACATTGTTAATGGTTTGAGATTGATACAGTCTTATTTATACATGTTAAATGGGTTTTAGATGATACAGTCTACTTATACATTGTTAAATGGTTTGGGGCGTGATACAGTCTATTATACATTGTTATATGGTTTGAGAGTAATACAGTCTATTTATACATTGTTAAATGGTTGAGATTGATACAGTCTTTATACATTGTTAATGGTTTGAGATTGATACAGTCTATTTGTAACATTGTAAATGGTTTGAGAGTGATACAGTCTATTTATACATTGTTAAATGGTTTGAGATTGATACAGTCTACTTATACATTGTTAAATGGTTTGAGAGTGATACAGTCTATTTATACATTGTTAAATGGTTTGAGAGTGATACAGTCTATTTATACATTGTTAAATGGTTTGAGATTGATACAGTCTATTTATACATTGTTAAATGGTTTGAGAGTGATACAGTCTATTTATACATTGTTAAATGGTTTAGAGTGATGCGTACTTATACATTGTTTAAATGGTTTGATGGATTGATATCGTCTATTTATACATTGTTAAATGGTTTGAGATTGATAAAGCCTACTTATACATTGTTAAATGGTTTGAGAGTGATACAGTCTATTTATAATTGTTAATGGTTTGAGAGTGATACAGTCTATTTATACATTGTTAAATGGTTTGAGAGTGATACAGTCTATTTCTAACATTGTTAATGGTTTGAGATTGATGCAGTTTTATACATTGTCAAATGGTTTGAGAGTGATACAGTCTATTTATACATTGTTTAAATGGTTTGAGAGTGATGCGTTCTACTTATACATTGTTGAATGGTTTTAGAGTGATACGTCTATTTATACATTGTTATATGGTTTGAGAGTGATCAGTCTATTTATACATTGTTAAATGGTTTGAGAGTGATTTCAGTTATTTTAATTGTTTAATGGTTTGGAGTGATCGTTTTTAACATTTTTAAATGGTTGAGAGTGATACAGTCTATTTATACATGTTAAATGGTTGAGAGTGATTATGGTCTATTTATACATTGTTAATGGTTGAGAGGGGATTCAGTCTATTATACATTGTTAAAATGGGTTTTAGAGTGATACCGAGTCTACTTATACAATGTTAAATGGTTTGAGAGTGATTTCAGGGTTTTTTATAATTGTTTAATGGTTTGAGAGTGATACAGTCTTTTATACATTGTTAAATGGTTTGAGAGTGATACAGTTATAAAACATTGTTAAATGGTTTGAGAGGTGATTACGTCTATTTATACATTGTTTATGGTTTGAGAGTGATAGAGTCTACTATTTCATTGTTAAATGGTTGAGAAATGATCGTCTATTATCTTTGTTAAATGGTTTGGGATGATCAGTCTATTTAATTGTTATATGTTTGAAGAGTGATACAGGGGGTTTTTTGGGGGGTTGGGTGGGGGGTTGTGGTGGGTGGGTGGGGGGGTGGGGGGGTTGGGGGTGGGGTTTTGGGGGGGGGTGGTGGGGGGGGGGTGGTGGGGGGGGGGGTGTGGGTGGGTTTTGGGGTTGGGGGTTTGGGGGTGGGTTTGGTTTGGGTTGGGGGGGGGGGTTGGTGGGGTTTGGGGGGTTTTTTGGGGTTTGGGGTTGGGGGGTGGTGTTTTGGGTTTGGGGGGTTTTGTGTGGGTGTTTGGGGGGTGGGGTTGGGTTTTTTTTGGTGGGTGGGGTTGGGGGGGGTGGTGGAAATGGGGGGGTGGGGGGTTGGGGGGGGGGTGGTGGGTGGTTGGGGGGGGTTTTTGGGGGGGGGGGGGGGTGTGGGGGTGGGGGGGGTGGGTGTTGGGGGTTTTGGGGTTTGGGGTTTGGGTTGGGGGGTTTGGGGTGGGGGTTTGGGGGTTTTGGGGGGTTTGGGGTTTGGGGGGGGGGGTTGGGTTTTTGGGGGTGGTTGGGGGGGGGTTGGGTGGGGGGGTTTTTGGGGTTTGGGGGGGGGGGTGGGGGTTTGGGGGGGGGGGTTTGGGGTGTGGGGGGTTTGGGTTTTGGGGGGGTGGGTTGGGGTTGGTTTTGGTTTTTTTTTGGGTTTTTTGGGGGGGGGGGGTTTGGGTTGGGGGGGGGTTTGGGTTTTTGGGGTGGGGGGGGGGGGGGTTGTTGTTGGGGTTTTGGGGGTTTTTGGGGTTTGGGGGGGGTTTTGGTTTTTGGGGGTGGGGGGTGGTGGTGGGTTTGGGGGGGGTTTGGGGTGGGGTTTGGGTGGGGTGTGGGTTTTTTTTTTGGTTTTTTTGGGGTAGGGGTTGGGGTTTTTTTTTTGGTTTGTGTAGTATGAGTAATTTATGGTTTTTTGGGAATTAGGTTTTTTTGTTGGTGATGAGATTTTATTGTTAGGGGTTGTAGGTGAATTTATTATTGGTTTTTTTAGAAGATTAAGTTATTGTGTTTAGGTATAGATTTAATGGTTAGGTTTAGTGATAGATTGGATTGGGTTTTTTTTGATAGATTATATGTTGTAGGTGATGAGATTTAATGGTATTGGGTTTTTAGTATAGAAATTTAGGTTATTGGTTTTAGTATTAGATTAATGGTTATGGGTTTTAGGGATGGATTAATGGGTTATTGGTTTGTGAGTTAATTAATTTTGTTTTGGGGTGTAAGATTAATGTTGGGTTTGTAGGATGAGAAATGGTTATTGGTTTTTGGGGTGAATTTTGTTTGGTTGTAAATTTTAATGGTTTGGTTTTTAGGTATAGTTTTAGGGAATTTTGTTTGGTGAGATTTATGTTGGTTTGTGTATGAGTTAAGGGTTTTTTTGTTAGTATGAATATGTTATGGTTTGAGGGATAGATTAGGTATGGTGTGTTAGGTGGATTAATGTATTGTGTTTTTGGTAAAATTTAATGGGATTTTTGAGGGTATAAATTAATGTTGTTTTTTGGTGTAGAATTTAATGGGTTATGGTGTTTGTTAGGGAGATTTATGTTATTTGTTTTTAGGGGAAGATTTATGTTATGGTGTTGTTAGGTGAGAGATTTAAGGGTATGGTTTGTGTGAAGAGTTAAGTTATGGGTGGGGTATGAATTTAATGTTGGTTTTGTTAGGTGAGAGATTAGGTATTGTTTTTATGTAGTGTATTGGGTGTATGGTGTTGTGGTGTGATGAGTAGGTTATGGGTTTTGGGTGGGTGTGGGTGGTGTATAGGATTTATGGTGTATGGGTGTGTTAGGGGTGATGGGATGTTGGGTAGTTGGTTTGTGAGTAGGTGATAAGAATTAATGGGTATTGGTTTGTTTGTTTTGGTGGTTGAGTTATGGGGTTGGGGTTGTGTAGTGTGATGAGATGTTGGGTTATTGGTGTTTGGTAGGTGATAGAGATTTATGGTATTGGGGGTTGTTAGGTGATAGTTTAGGGGTATTGTGTTTGTTAGGGTGATAGAGATAATGGTTTGGGTTTGGGGGTAGGTGATAGAGATTGTATGGGTTTGTGGTGTTGTGTGTTGATGGTTAGGTGTATGGTTTTATGGTTTTTGGTTTGGTGTTGTAGGTGATAGATTTTAATGGGTTATGGTGTTTTTAGTGTATGAGATTAATGGTTATTGGTGTTTGTGTAGGTGATAGAGTTAATGGGTTGTTGGTGTTTGGTGGTATGAGATTTATGGGTTATTGGGTGTTTGTTAGTGAAGATTAATGGTTATTGGTGTTAGGATGATAGAGATTAATGGTTATTGGTGTTTGTTAGGATGATAGATTAATGGTTATTGGGTTTGTTAGGTGATGAGATTTATTATGTTTTGGTGTTTGTAGGTATAGAGATTAATGGGTTATTGGTGTGTTTAGGTGATAGAGATTTAATGGGTTATTGGTGTTTGTTAGGTTGATAGATTTAATTGTTTATTGGTTTGTTAGGATGATAGAGATTTAATGGGTTATTGTGTTTGTTAGGTGATAGAGATTTAATGGGTTATTGGGTTTGTGTAGGTGATAGAGATTTAATGGTTATTGGGTTTGTTAGGGTATAGAGATTTAATGGGTTATTGGTGTTTGTTAGGTGATAGAGATTTAATGGTTATTGTGGTTTGTTAGGTATAGAGATTTAATGGGTTATTGGTGTTTGTTAGGTGATAGAGATTTAATGTGTTATTGGTGTTTTGTTAGGTGATAGATTTAATGGGTTATTGGGTTTGTTAGATGATAAGATTTAATGGGTTATTGGGGTTTGTGGTAGGTGATAGAGATTTAATGGGTTATTGGGTGTTGGTTAGGTGTATGAGATTTAATGGGTTATTGGGTTGTTAGGGTATAGAGATTTAATGTGTTATTGGTGTTTGTTAGGTATAGAGATTTAATGGTTATTGGGTGTTTGTAGGTGATAGATTTAATGGGTTATTGGTGTTTGTTAGGGTGATATAGATTTAATGGGTTATTGGTGTTTGTTGTAGGGTGATATAGATTTAATGGTTATTGTGTTTGTTAAGGGTGATAGAGATTTAATGGGTTATTGGTGTTTGTTAGGTGATAGAGATTTAATGGTATTGGTGTTTGTTAGGTGATAGAGATTTAATGGGTTATTGGTTTTGTTAGGTATAGAGATTTAATGGGTTATTGGGTTTGTTAGGTTATAGAGATTTAATGGTTATTGGTGTTTGGATTTGATAAGATTTAATGGTTATTTGTTTTGTTAGGATGATAGAGATTTAATGGTATTGGGTGTTTGTAAGGATGATAAAGATTTAATGGGTTATTGGTTGTTTGTGAGATGATAGAAGATTTAATGGTTATTGGTGTTGTGTAGGGTTTATAGAGATTTAATGGGTTATTGGGTGTTTGTGTAGGTGATAGAGATTTAATGGGTTATTGGGTGTTTGTGTAGGGTGATAGAGATTTAATGGTTATGGGTTTGTGTAGTGATAGAGATTTAATGGTTATTGGTGTTTGTTAGTGATAGAGATTAATGGTTATTGGTGTTTGTTAGGTGATAGAGATTTAATGGTTTATTGGGTTTTGTTAGGGTGATAGAGATTTAATGGGTTATTGGTGTTTGTGTAGGGTATAGAGATTTAATGGTTATTGGTGTTTGTTAGGTGATAGATTTAATGGGTTATTGGGTGTTGTTATAGTGATAGAGATTAATGGGTTATTGGTGTTTGTGTAGTGATAGAGATTAATGGTTATTGGTGGGTTAGGGGTGAGATTATGGTTATTGGGGTTGGGTTAGGTAAATTAGGGGTTTTGGGGGGTTTTTTAGGGGGAAAGAGATTTAATGGGGGTTTTGGGGGTGTTAGGGGTTTTAGAGATTTTTAAAGTTATTTTTTTTGGGGGTTTAAAATTTTAAGGGTTTTGGTTTGGGATGTAGAATTAAAGGGTTTTGGGGGTTTTTGGGGGGAGAGATGAATTGGGTTTTTGGGTGTTTTTAGGATAAAATTTAAGGTTTTTTGGTGTTTGGTTTGGATTAGGATTATGGGTTAGGTGTTTGGGAGGGGGATGAATTTTTTGGTATTTGGGTTTTTTTTGTGAAAAGATTTAAGGTTATTTGGTTTTGTTAAGGGGTGTTTAATGTGTTTTTGGGGGGTGGGGGATATGTTTTAGGGGGGTTTTTGGGGGGTGTTAAGAATTTTAAATTTTATGGTTTTTGGTAATGAAAATTTTTTGGGTTTTTTTGGGGTTTGTTAGGTGTTAGATTTAAGGTTTTTGGTTTTGTTAGGGTGAAGAGATTTAAAAGGGTTATTGGGGGGTTGGGAGGGTGTAGGTTAAGGGGTTGGGGGTTTTGGGGGGGTTTAAAGATTTAAAGGGGTTTTTTGGGGAGGGGATGAATTTAAAGGTTATGGGGGTTTTTTTAGGAAAATTTTTGGGTATTGGGTTTGTTTGGTAAATTTAAGGGTTTTGGGGGGTTGGGTAAAGTTTAATGGGGGGATTGTTGGGTTTGGGGGATAAGATTATGGGTTTTGGGGTTTTTTTGGGGTGATAAATTTAAGGGGTTTGGGGGTTTTTTTTGGGTGGGTTTTTGTTATTGGTTTTGAAGGGGATAAGTTAATGTTTTTGGTTTTGTTATTTGTATTTAAAGGGGGTTATTGGTGTTTTTTGTGGTTTAAGGATAAGTATTGGGGTTGGGGGGTTTGGATGATTTAAGGGGTATTTGGGGGTTTTTTTGGGGGTTTAAAATTATTGGGTTTTTTGGGGTTTGGGTTAGGTTTAGAGGGTTTAAAGGGGGATTGGGGGTTTTGGGGGGTGAAGGAGATTTAAGGTTATGGGGGGTTTTTGGGATAAAAATGGGGGGTTTTTTTTTGTTGGGGGGGATAAGGAAAAGGGTTATTGGGGTTTTTTAAAGGGGATAAGATTAAAGGTTATTGGGGGGGTTGGGGTTTGGTATTGAATATAAATTTTTTTTGA
>NW_027622760.1:0-11680 GCF_034508935.2 Berghia stephanieae
AAAAAATAAAATGTAAAATTAACATAATAATAAAAATAAACAAACTTGTAGTTGTTGAAGTAGTAGTAGTAGTATAGTAGTAGTAGTATTGTAGTAGTATAGTATGTAGTTATAGTAGCAGTAATAGTAGTAGTAGTAGTAGTACGTAGAAGTAGTCTTGGTGATAGCATACATAGTAAAGTGGTTTTTTTTTAAAATCTGAGCTTTTATATAGCGCAATATCCATAAATCATGCCCAAGGTGCTTTACAAAGGGTCCCTGACCAACAGCAACACAAACATGTAGAAGAGACATGACGCCAGTAATGACCAAGTACAAATTTTTACACATCACTATGGGGAGAGGAATGTGAGTAAAGAGCCTTTTCCAAAGATTAAACTGTGCGCCTAGCGAGGCTAGATCCAGACCATCGATCCGAAAAACCGATTGCCATACCACAAGACCACATGTCGCACATAGTGGTATTTAGTTGTATAGTAGTAGTAGTAGTAGTAGTATAGTAGTAGTAGTAGTATAGTATAGTATAGTAGTAAGTAGTAGTAGTAGTAGCAGTAGTAGTTATGTAGTAAATTAAAATTATAGAGAGATAATATTTTGTTACAGTACTTATTTGAGATCTAGGCAAGGGCTTTGAAATGTTTTATGTTTCAATTTAATTTTCAGTTTCCATAAATGAAAAAGTCACATTTTTCATTATAAGTTCAAACAAACTCACAAAAAAATGAAAGTGCTTTAAAATGACATCTCACCTATACATTCAGATTCAAACACAAGCTATTTACCACTGTCACGGGTTTTAAATGACATTAAATAATATAAAAAATTTTTAATTGCAATCGGACTAATGATTTTACAAAAGGTCCCCACAAAAGTATAGCTTTAAATTATTAAACAAGTCTGCTGATTAAATTAACTATAAATTTATTTTAAAAGATAAAGAAAAATCCCAAAAAAAGATGAAAGGTTTGACAACCAAAACGTACCTATTCAGTAACATATAAAGACATTACAATACACACAAACAATCTTAACTTGTTGTCGTTTTTGGGTTTCTCCTCTGTAATTTTGGGACACAGCGTTGCTTTGATTTTCGTGAATATATGTAGCAGGAAAAACTATTTCACTATATACAACACGACCCAACAAGTATTGAGAACAACCATGCTTCTCAAGTTTGTTTTACATACAGGACTAGCAATTTCCTTTGGATCGGGATAGAGACTTGCCGACCCCAATTTGTAACGGCACCTTTTTACTATCACACTCTTTTATTGAGATGTGATTTTACAACATATTATGTCGCTTTTTAATTTGTCCCCGACCGACCAGCTTTTGTAATTTTACAACACAGTGTTTGGTCTCCTGTGTTAAATAGTATTTATTATGTACCGGCCTGTATAACACAGTTTGGGCCCTTCTCTGTGTTATACTTTTTTTGGGGACATATAGTAACAGATTTGCCTTCTCTGTACTATGATTTGGTCACCCCGTTCATGGACTTACATAGTACAGTAGCCTCACTATGCCTTGCTATTTTTTCCCGGCCCCGAAGTACTTCAAAACAATCAACCCTGAAATTATGTGAAGGATAGCAAGTCACGTTTTGTGGCCTTTCCAGGGGGTTATAACCATGCTGAATAGATCATATGACGACTGAGGGGCGTTGTCATCACAAGATAGCAAAAGCAACAGGTTTGAAAATAACAACTCATGTCGCCTAAAGCTAATATCCAATTGAGATTTAAGCTCATTCTACAGTAACTGAACAACCACTATTTCATCAACGAAACTGCCCTCCTAAAAAGGGTGGTCGGGGGGGTGGGGGGGGGGGGGGGGAGAACAATGTTACCTTGGGTGCGATCAGATGACTGTTTTCGGAAACCTCTGGGGAAAGGCAGCAATCTTTTCTCTGACAGACGCAAACACAGGATGCTGAATTCTCAAGGTCTGACAGTCTCTGGACTAGATCCTCTGCCTATTTCAATAAAGGAAAAAAAATGAAAGTCAATTTTTTAAAAATCTTCATATTAGGAAAATAATGGAAAATGTAACTAATGTACAATTTTAGACTAAAAAGTATTGATGCCCCCCCCCCCCCCCCCCCCCCCTTTTTTTAAAAAAGGGTTTTACAGCGCTTGAAAAACATCTAGGTCATATCAGCGCCAGTAAAAAGGAAGAAAATGGGGTAGTCAAAAAATTCTAGAATTACAATCAAAACATCCAAGAAAAAGAAAGACAAAGGAGAAATAGTTGAAATAGAGAAAGATGTAGATTCCAAGAGCATACCAACAATGTATTTTTTGAAATCACTTAAAAGACTCATCCAGACACCAGCACAAGATCCCCCTAAAAGCAAAACATCAAACATTTACAAGGATGTTTTAAAACAATAACATAACAGAGAGATAATTTACAAGGAAAAAACATCACCTCCAAAACACACTATGCATTTGACTGGTTTCCTCTCAGCCAGGACTCCAGAAATGGCCCGGACAAAAAAGAGTAATCCCATTCCAAGACAAAGACAAGACGCAACACAAAAAAAAGATATGTGGTGGTTTTAAAAACACAGCAAATGACCACCTGCCCACCATGAGAGTTAGAAGACCTCCTCACCCAGTGAGACCTCCTTTGGGCTAAAAGATACGAATTGCCAAACGTAATCAAACAAAGCTTTGTTCATTCGCTTTCCGTTTATTATTATAAATTTCGACATAGTCGCCATTCCTATACACACTAAGTCGCCAATGACGTATCACTTGCTCCACAACATTGAAAAAAATTCGCGTGACATGCGCTTTACACCATGAGTCACTTCCACCTGCCCCCGACATCACTGCCAAAAAACATTTGCTTGAGATGTCTCTTAAGTCTTTGGGTGGGAAAAAGTCACTCGGAGCTTTAAAAAGAACTCTATGAGGTGCTCTATGACTTTATGAACACTCCCCTTTCAAAGTGATCACATGGTTTTGCGTTCATTTGGGGATTATCAGGGCAATAAAGCCATCTAATGTGGTATATCTCAATTGTTGGTTCCATGTCTAAGAACTCCAAATTTAATAATATGCACACAGCCTCAGAACACTGTCATTAGATGTTTTGGGGGCAAGAGTGGCGATCTGGAATTTCTTTGGACCCCCGGGGGATCTTTTGACTGCTGTTTCATTTCTGAGTCAAAGGGGATACAAACCCACAATCCAATAATGTAACATAATATTACTTATACAGCGCTCATTAAGCCCCTGACAAGTGCTCCATGGCGCTAAACAATCACGCAGACTAAAATAAACTATCATATTACACTAACACACGTATAACAATACCCATACACTCAAACCCATGTGCGGAACTTCTCCGCTTACACATACGGAAACTCTTTTCATACACATTACTTTACCATCTACCATAATTTAAACATTTAATGCACATTATTGTCAAATAAAGCTTTTTCTAAAATATTCAGTTTTCAATTTCTTTTTAAACTATTTAAATTTTCACTGTTTTTGGGTACTGTACGAAAGAAATTCCACAACCTAGGGCTGTTACTCTAAAGGATTTGTTGTGAAACAAAGACTTGGAGGATATCTCTGTCATAAGAATTCAAATGATCAACCAGGCCTATAATAAGACAAAAAAGTCCATTTAAATAAATGGTGTCAGACAATGAAAGGAAAATAAAAACATTAGTCCTTCATGCCGTTAAGCCAATGGAGCCAGAATTTATCTAAAGTTTCTATAGTGTGAAAATCTTTAACTCAATGCGCTTATTTCACCAGCACCGATGCAGAATTTCCCTAACAGGGAAGATGGGTTTCATCACGCTTTTGATAATATCACCAACTTGCTGCTCTGTTCTAAACATTCTGTAATCTTTCAATAATGAAATTGGACAAACAATGAGCGCGCATTACAATAGTCAAGTCAACTAAGAATAATAGAAGTGACAAGCATTTTAGCGTTTCAGTGTCAATCCAAGACCTAATAAGGGCCAAAATTTTAATTGGTAGTGACATCTCGAACATATTTTTATCAAAAAATTTACCCAGATTTGAATACCCGTTACGCATTTTCCAAGAAACGCTCATCTTTCTGTTCGATTTTTGCAAGGGTGTGATTTTATGCAAGACCGGAACTTCCATATCATGTGAGAATACTCTCGTCCCCAAAGGGCACATAAAATTACTTTCCGTAACCCAAGATTTCTTCAAAAAATTTTAGCCTTTCCTTTTTAAATCCCAAGCCCCTACAAATTATGTGTTTTTAAAATCCGCCAGGGTTTTTAATAATTTTTCAATTGCTCCATTTGCCTCACTTGATGCATTTTGTGCGACCAAGTCACGGTCTTTAAAGTTGGGGGAGGCTAATTCGATAAAAACACAAAAAAAAAACCTTTACCCTTTTTTTAATGCTATCAGATAAACCTTTCACCGTTCTGAATTTTTTGGGGGTGCACACTGTTTTTTAGTTACGCCTATTTTTTTTGCAAAAATTTAAATGCACGGATTTTTTTCAACGATATTTGAGATAGGTTTTTTCTTTCAAATAAATTTTAAAAACAAGAAAATGTAGCAGTAAAAAATTGGCGATTAATGGAAGAATAAATTACACCATTTTGCTGAAAACTTTTTTCGGGTGTTTTCAATACAATCAGAAAATTTGAGGCATCAAGACTTTTCACCCTACCTAGATGAACGACACAAGTTCTTTTCCAACTGTAAATCGACAAATAAATTACCCTAAAACTGAGAGATATCCACTCAACATTTTTTATCAAGGGGGGAGACTTTTTTAAAAACCAAAAAACCTAATTATTTTTTTTAATGAGAGGGGAAAAATACTAAATAAAAAGAAAATTTTAAAAAGAAAATTTAGAAACCAAAAGTCATATTTTACGTAAAACTTTCGTGGCACTTGACCCCAGTGGCTTAAAACCTCCTGTCTCAAAATATTCGGGCTTTGTTTCCTTTGCTTTCGGGGGCCCGTGGAGAAGAAAAAACCCCAAAAATTGTTTCCAAAATAAATTTTTCGGAATTTTTTAAGCAGGGAAAAATAACCAAAGTTCAAAACTGGGTGGAATTGAACAAGATTTCAGCAAAAAAAACACGACCAATGCTTTATAAAAATTTTTTTTCAAAGCAAAACCCGATTCAAAAATTAAAAGTAAAAGGCCCAAATGAAAATTTTATTTTCTGTCATTTTTCAAAACAAAATTGTTTTCTATGAAGTAAACTTAACCAATTTTATATTTGAACAAAAAATAAATTTTGAAAACCACTGACTTAGTACCTTTTTTAAAATGGTGGTCACAATTGGAAAGGGGCACACAGGGATAAAATTCTCAAAAAAATTAGAAAAAAAAAAGGTGAAAAATAAAAACATTCTGGCCACCCCAAAAATTTTAAAGCTTCACCCAAATTTCATTAAAAAAATTTTAAAACCCCAAAAATGCTTTTTGGAATAAAAATAACACAAGTTGACAAATACAAACCCTGTGAAGGTTTTGGTTGGGAAATACTACGGCTACTATTTTGCGGGCTAAATATGATTTAAATGAGTTTCATGTTTTGTGATGATTTTCGTGTGATGTTCGTGAGAGGGGAAAAGGGAACTGAAAAAAAATTTAATACTAAAACTCGTAAGTGGTAGGGTGTGTCAACAATCAAAACTTTTTTCTTTAAAAAAAAAAAGGACAAATTTAATTATCTTAATCAATTTCTATAATATACACCTTCAAATTTTGATTTGTCCCTATTTGTACGAAACTACAGTTAAACGGATAAGCATAAAAACTTTTCCCCTTTTATCCAACGCAATTGCAATCTTCTATAAAAACCATATCCTGGTGACAGAAAATCTAGAAAAAATGCGATCTTTTTATTTTTTTAAACTAAAAATGAAATAAGTTAATATACATCAGACTGTATAAGTAACCCGGCTCAAAATCGAAAAACCCAAAAATCTAAATCTTTTTTTTCCCACAGCCCCAAAAAAAATTCAGGTTTAACATTATAATCGAAAGAAACAAAAATATTTTGAAGAACCAACTAAAACAATGCACATGGACATAAATTCCATGAGCAATCCAATTTTAACAAAAGAACAAGATACGTTTGCTAATAGATAAAACCGCCAAGACAACGCCCCACAGATGGATGTACTTCATTTTTTATAAAGCATCAATATACAATACACTCAAGCAATTTTTCCAAAACCTTTCAAGATCACAATTTTCCTTATTTTCTTTATGAAAGGGTTTTCCCAAACCCTTTTTTTTTATTGTCCCAAGAGGTTTGAAAACCATGCTCGGGTTAGATTCACATAAACTTCTATAAAAGAAAATATAAAAAAAAAAACAACAATAAAATTTAAAACAAAAACACGAATAAAATTTGACTTAAAACGGCATACCTTTTCGGACATTTTTAAAATTTCCCTTGACAATGATTTGTCGTAGACCCCCCCTCTCTTTCCAATGGAAGAACCCTTTCAGGATCCTTCTCTTACATCGGCACTTTTTATAAAACGTTAGAAAAAAACCAAACCAAAAAATAAATAAAAATGAAATTACAAAATAAAAATGTTGAGCCACATTCAAACATATTGTTTTAATTTGTGAAAACTTAAAAATCAAGATAAAGCAACAATACGCATTGATAAGTCCGCTATTTTAAGGGTACAGAGGTCTTAGTACTTTGTTTTTATAAAGTTGAGAAAAAAAAATGAAATCAGAAACTTCCTGACTAAGACAAAAATTTTAAAGCCGTCAAAAGTGTACCACTCAACAACGGTCTGAATTAAAAAAGCCCAAATGATCGGACGCGGGGGCTAAGAACATTAAGTGTGCGATGTGGTCTTTGGTATGATACTCTTTTTGGATCGGAAGGGCGGGGTTTGAGCTCAGCGCAAAAGAGTCCTGGAAAAAGGGCTCTTTACTCACATTCTTTCACCGTACCAGAGAAAAAAAAATAAAAAGAGTCAACGGGGTTTTTCTGGCCAACAGCAACTTTTTAAAATGTAGCGGACATGAGCCTGCGGGCGATAAAAAAATTTTTTCCGCAAGACGCGCTGTTAACGGCAGAAATCTTATACCCTACGTCGTGGAGAATTGACTAAAGACATTTTCCAAGGACTCAACTTCGCAAGCAGGGTCGAACCCGGCCCTTTCAAAAATATACCTGCCATTAATAGCGTTTCTGTCTGAAAAATTTTGAAAGATCGCCTTCAATTTTATGTCTCCTCCCTTTGTCGGGGAAAACCTTTTCCCTTGTAAAGCATTTTAACATTTCGGGGTAAAATTTCCTATTAAAAGCCAATTTTTGTATAGTGATCAATATTTGGGGATAAATATAGTCTTTTACACTAATTTAAATACAGTCCACGCCTTCCTTAATTTGGCATATCGTTTTTTCTATCCTAAACCATAAACAACTAACAAGGCCCTTTTGGGTTTTTAAAAAAAAAAAAAAGCTTTTTAAAAGCGCAACACACTATAGGGCTCGAAGCGCTTTAAAAAAGGTCCTGACCAACATGTAGAAGGACTAACCCCCGTTAGGGGATATTGCAATTTTTCCAACAAGGGCAAAGCTGTTGACACCAAAAAATTTTTAACCGAGTCGGTGAAGCAGGACAAAGAGATTTCCAAAGGGCCATATGCACTGAGCGAGGCTCGAACTCGGGCCTTCCGATCCGAAACAAGGGTTTTACCCAAGCTCCTACCCCCAAAGCCCCAAAAGGAATCCTGTAATAAAAAGCGAATTTTAACCAAAAAAACAGAGTCAAATTCAAAGGTTTAACTAAACATGATTTGCTGCAGAAAAATAATAGACAATCCAAAGTCCTCAAATGACAAAAAAAAGAAAAAAACCGGGGAAATTTTTTAAAGACTAAAAAGGGGTCAAATAATAATAAGGACACAGGCCCCCGGGATCTCAGAGCAATTTATTAAAAGGTTGGATTTAACCCTTTCAAGGACCCCCCCCCCCCAAAACACCAAAACCAATCAAACAAATGGCATGCCGGCATATAATATTACTAGGCTTTTTACCCCACATGGGGCAACAAAAAAAAATAATACTCGGGGATTGACTCCCCCCAAATCCCCTCCCAAAATATAATATTATCTACATCAAATCACAGCTATAGGGGAAAATCAACACACAAAATTGGTTGATTACCATAGAGGGGATTACAAATAAACCCTAGCTAACATTTTAAAATTTTTTTTCTTTATTGAAAAGCAAATTTTGCCTTGAAAGCGAATCGCAGAAGTTGACCAATTAAGAGAAATTTCGCGCAAAGCCCAAGGGAGGAGCCCTGCATACCCAAAGAAAACCCTAGCCCAAATTAATGGGAAAAGATTAGAAAAGAGTTTGAAAAATTTTTAAAAGATCAAATTATTTTTTTAATTAAACCCCGAAAATTTTGATTTGTGTTAGTGCTCGATTTTGTTTTATCACTAATCACATTACGTGAGTTTAAACCCGGGCAAAATTGAATTTAAAGGGTAATTTAAAATTAAATTTTAAAATTTAAATTAAAATCTAGTATTTGAATTTTTAAATTTCATTTCTTTCCGCTTTTTTCCAAGTGAAAAATTAAATTCATGAGTTAATTGAAAAAAATCTCTGATCTTCAAAATATTTTCGAACTCAACTAATTTTTTCCCCTTTTAAAACAATGTATATGCCGTCTTTGGGGAAAAAAAAAAGAAAAAATAACAAGTTTCAAATGGAAAAAAAAAGGGGGGTTTTTGGGAAATTAAAAAAAAAAAACCAACTTGGAAGATTGGGGGAAGCATCGGCAAAAAGTGCAAAAAAACTTTGTAATCGGGGCCCTTTTTCTTTTCTGTTTCGTATGACATCAAAGGGCCAAAAAAATAATGTCAATCTACACGGTTTTCGAAACAAAAAGATAACAATTAGACACACAAATATAAAACTAAATTGATTCTCATAATACCTTTTTTTATTGATTGTCAATTTTTAAAGAACTATGCAATACAAAAAAATAAAGTCACTTTTCACTTTCCACAATCCAAACCATTGGGACAAATACAGGGTATACTTTAGGAATATAAAGCCCAAATTCATTGGAGGGTTTTGGGGGGAATGAAAAGTGATGGAACAGGGCACTTATGTTGAAACAATGAACAAAAAGACATGAAAAGAGTGAAAGTCCAAAGACAAAAGACGAAAAAAGTTCACGCCAGCGTTGGGGCTCGAACACCGACCTTACGGGCGACAACCTCCGAATTTTCCAGAAACCCGGTGCACTTTCTTACAACTTCATTTCTTATGAGACGACCAATTTCACCACCTAAAAAAATTTGCCCATTAATTTCTGTTGGAATAAAAATTTTCTAGAATGGTTTTTAAAAACCAGGAATAAATTTTTAGATTTATTGTTTTTTTTTATCAATTGGGAAACCCGTTTTTATGAAACAATGTATACAGCGTCCAAAATAAATTTGATAAAATTAAAAGTCATTTTAAAACTTTTGTAATATTTTTTTAAATAATAGCAAAAAAAAAAAAAAATGCATCTAGATCTTCATTTTTCTAAGTCTATGTCAAAATTCATAAAATGAAGGAGTGCAGTTTTTTAATTTGGCCAAAAGTAAAACCTCCTTTTTCCACTAAAGTCCGTTTTAAACAGATCACCTTATCGAAGGGGGGCCATGGGCAATTTTCATCACAGTTTGAGCTTTTTGCAATGGGGGTGCCCACGTACACATTATAACTGGGCACCTAGCCCAATCTACAACACACGTACACGAGCTGCTAAACCGGTTTGCTGCTGCAATACAAGCAATGTTGACCTCATCTAGGTTGTTGTGTGTTGTGTGGGTGTGTTTTGGGTGTTATTTTTTAAGATCAAACAATACAATTTAACCCATTAAAGGTGAGATTCAATCTTACTTTAACCTAAGACCAAATCATAGTCTTAATGTTACCATTAGAGGCAAGCTATGTGATTAAACTTAATTGGTGGAAACGATTTATTCTGCATTAACAATAGGGAAACTATTATCTGAATGAAAAAAATCAGTGTTACTGTTAAGAGGTTAAAATTGAATGCACGACGTATCGTAAAGCACCTCCATAACACCCTTTGATCCACATCATCAGACGACCTTGTTTTCTTTTATCTTCCGCATGCCCTCCCCCCCTTCTCTCTCTCTCTCTCTCTCTCTCTCTCTCTCTCTCCCTCCCTCCCTCCCTCTTGTCATAGTGTCATCCCTTCCCCTTTGCATCTCACGGTAAAATGAAAAATTTCTGCTTGGTTTGCAAATACACGTATGATTTGTCTCTCACTAGGCCTAGGCTAATGACAAGACATCGGGTAGTGGGTGTCTAATACCAAACTACAGATTCTCTATTTGGCCAATTTGATCAGGCATTTGGCCGCCTGGTAGCCCAGCTATTGTTTACGTTCTGCCTATAGATAGAATGAAGATGACGTCACTCATGTCTTTGTAATAGGCTTCAACAGTCGTGATTTCACTTCCCTCGTTATGACGCATAGTAACTTAGTAACTGGTTCTAAACTATCGGAACAATGGCGAATGCCCTTATGAAATACTTCTCCGACTTGCATAAACATGTATCTAGAGGAGAAACACATTAATAATCTGATCAGATTTTGACTTTTATACATTCTGATCACATATGTGAAAAAGTTCTAGCCAGCATGAAGAATTAAAAAGTACCGATTTTCTTTGTTTAGAACCAGGCTGCTCGTTGCAGGGCGGACGTGACATAAAAATAAATAAATAAATAAATAAAATTCCCTTTATTCATCCCCAAGGGAAATTTGTCTTTAGGGTCTATTCCAAGGGAAGACTGGAATAACCCAACATAGTGTACAAGGGTTAATTTGACGAAATGAAAGCTTTTAAAAAATTTGTCTCTAGAGTCTAATCCAAGGGAAGACTGAAATAACCCAGGCGTCAGCCACAGAGCAGCGCCGCAAAGTGAGCTAGGGCGAGGTGACTTGCTCAAGGCCACACAACGCAGCAGCGGGTGATTGAACTCGTATCTTTCGGGTAGGAAGCAAAGACCGTACCACTGACCACGCTGCCCCTTATATATAAGACTATTGAATCCAATTGGTTTTTGCCATCCATGTTTATGAGTAATTCTCACTAAACTATATTAGCCAGACTATAAACGTTTAAAGGTTACATTTAGACATAATGTTGTGTGTTGGGACATTATTGCCATTATACTCCAGATGTCAATGTTGTGAGTTTCTTAGCCAAGCACACACTATCTAAAACAGACACACACACACACACACACACACACAAGGGGGGGGGGGGGAATAGAAATGAAATCGAGGTCATGAGTACCGTTCACCAAGCTCAAAGCCTCCGCCCCTCCCTCCCACTGAACGGTACAAAGTTACTGCAGGTTACTGTGTACGTAGACACTCCGTTTTGCAATAATTGTAAATTTTGATTAGTAAAATCATCATTACTTGGAACCGTTTATACTAGATCTGAAAGTAAGGTACTATCATATTAAATGTGTTTTAAAGGCCTATATCTGTCTATGTAAAAAATAAGGGAGGCCTTCGGAAAGCTACTACATCGCCAATATTCTTGTTTTATAAGTCTAGTAGGGGGGTTTGGGGGGAGAAACTTTTTTTTAAAAAAATCCCCCCCTAAACAAGAATCTGG
>NW_027622761.1:0-11679 GCF_034508935.2 Berghia stephanieae
CCCCCCCCCCCCCCCCCCCCCCCCAAATTTTTTTTTTTTTTTTCCCCCCTATTAAGTCTCCCCAAAATTTAGTTAAAATTACAACTATCTTTCTACTTTTCCCCCCTTCATCCTACCTTAATACATACCTACCCTACACACTAACTCCTTCTACCAGTCTTAGACCGACCACTCCCCGAAACTTACATCCTCTCTCCCTTTCTCTCATCTATCTATCTATCAAATCTATCTACCTATCTATCTATCCATCTCTCTCCCCTTATCTCCTTCTATCTACCTATCTCTCCTCCTCTCATTTTGGTTCATTGATATAATATTGTATAATAACTAACCACCCAATCAATCGCTCTCTCACCCCCCATCCCCATTTTAAAGACCTTTTGCAGTACTTTTACTATATATACACATACACAGACATACGCACATGGACACACATACACAAACATATACACAATCCTCTCCATTCTCTCCCCTCTCTCTCATTCTTTTCTCTCTCCCCCCCCCCCTCTCTCCACATTTGACAAAATTATATTTTTGTAAATTTACATATTTGTTTGTGATTTTTTTACTGCCCTCCTACGAAGCCAAAGGGGCCGAAACGTTTTTTTTTGTGTTGTTCCCTTATATATGATCACACTACTCATTTTATATTTTTTATCTCCATATAGATTATTTAATGCTTGAAGGAATACATGACAGGAGTGCAATAAGTACCCCAAACTTACAAAATTAGATAAAACACGATTGTTAGAAATATTGAATAATAATGTTGGTAGCTTCAGGGCAATAAAAGGTACAATTTTTTATTTTTTCGATAACCAAGAACAATTCTGACCAGTAAGTTGGCTTGAGCGGGGAAAAAAAATATAAAAAAAATTTTTCAACAGCGTTGATAATTAATTTGATAATTTTATAAATTTTTTACATACATATATATGGCCTTCACCAACTTGCTTATGAGCTTGGATCACAGCTCTTTCAAGATTCCAAATTTGATTGAACATTGACTTTGTATAGTCAACTGTGTGCTCTTTCAAAAATTTCGGTTTGATTAACTTATTTTCATTGTTAAAATGAAAGTTTTATTTTTAAAGTCTCTGCAACTGACTGTCTTTAGTAAGATTGTACCGATGTTCTCCAAATTGAGTAGTTTTTTTATTTTAAAAAATGTTATGACGATCATGTGATTTCCCTTTTATGATAAGGTGTTCATATTATAGTTGCTGGCCTTTTTCTCCTTGTTAATTTACAAATGAAATTTAATAATAATAAAATGTAGCATAATGAACCAAATTTTTAAGATTTGTCTTGATTTAATTCAATACATATTGTTTGAGGGAGTTTGCATTATTCTCTTTTGACTCCCATGTGAATGAGGAGTCATTGTTGCGGGTTTTCTTCTGTTCCCCCCGTGTTTCCTTTTCTAGTGACTTTCTTCTTCGTCTTGTATTGCATGAGATTACTTGGTTCCTTGGTCCTTGACTGAGGGGAAAACAGCCCAAATGCTAGCATTGTTTTTGGAGATATTTTTAAACCCTTTGTAAATAACCTATGTTTTCTATTGTCAGGGTTTTAAAGAGAGTGCGTGGAAAAGGCTAGTCACAATACCCCAGTTCTGGGGGGTTCCGACCTCCCATAGTGGCAGGGGTACTAACTGTATCTTCTACCCCCCCTATATGTTTTCCAACTTGCTTCTGTTTTTGTCTTGGAATTGAGATTGCTTGGTTTTGTCCAGAGCCCCTGCTGAAAGGAAGCAGTCACTTTAAAAAGATAGTTTTTGGGAAATATATTTTTCCTTGTAAATCATCTCTGTTATTTTTATGTACTGTATTATATTTTTTTTTTCAAAATTATTTATGATTTGTAACATTTAAAGTATCCTCTTAGTAGGAAATCTGTGCTTGTGTCTGGATGAGACTTTTAGTGATCTCAAACTAAGTACTTCGATATGTGTTTTGGAATCTACTTTGTTTCCTATTGTCTTCATAACCTTTCTTGGTCCTTAATTTGTAATTTTTAGAACTTTTATAATCTCATTTTCTTCCTTTTTTCCGGGCCGCTATATGACCTAAATGTGTTGCAAGCACCAAAAACCCTTAAAAAAACAACAAACAAAAACAATATCATTTCCCTTAATTTAGAAAACTGGTTTTGGCCATTCCTATGGAACATCCTGATCAGAATTAAAAAAAAAAAAAAAAATCTTGATGCTGCCTTGAGGGAAGGTAGCCACAGCGATCTATTTAGTGTAAATCTCCATAAATCACGTCAAAATAAGTTTAGTCTAGTCAAGTTGTTGAATATGTCTTAATAACAATTCTGCCTCATGGAATGTTTTTGGGATATACCAAATTTAGACATTAAAAATATTAGGTACCCAGACAGACCCTGTTTTGGGGCAAACATTCTTTATTTTTTAAGTGAAAACTCAAAGAGAAACTGTGTCTTTCATCCCCGATATCTGTTTTCCAACATGCTTCTGTCTTGTCTTGGAATGAGATATTTGGTTTTATCCGGCCCTGGCCGGAGTCCTACTCGAGGAAACAGTCAAATCATTGTTATTGTTTTGGGAGATGTTTTTTTCCTTGTAAATCATCTCTCTGTTATGTATTATTATAATTGTTATTTTCAATGTATAATGTAAGCAATTTGAGTTAAATTTCCCCTTTGTTAATTTTGTGCTTGTATCCGGATGAGACTTATAGGTGATCTCAAACTAAGTACATTGGTGGTATGCTCTTGAATCTACATCTGATCCCTATTTTTCCTAGTTCCCCACGTCTTACTTTTCCTTGGGTGCTTTAATTGTAATTCTATAACTTTTTACTATCCCATTTTCTTCCTTTTACTGGCGTTTGATATACCTAAATGTGTTGGGAAACGCCATAAAACCCTTTAAAAAAAATAAAAACAAATCAAAGAGAAACGAAATTGTCTTTCCCATAGGGTGGAGAGCCGAGCCCCAAAACGTCCGTCCTCTTCAGATCTTATTTCTTTCAGAATTAAAAAAGGTAAAATAAACCCCTTGGATATAATAAAGGAGGGGAAAAATGTATGGTCAAAAGGGAATAACTCTAGCATTGACCCAAGTTACAGGTAATCAAGAAAAATTAATACAACAAGTTGTTCAAATGAACAGTAGTTCTCATAGAGCCTCACAGAAAGAAATAACCAAAATGACAATTGCAAATCACTCGAGACCCAAAATTAGTAAAGTAACATAATATTCTTCAATACTATGTTTCATAGATGCATATTGCACCCTCTCACTTGATTTAATGGGCCAACAATGAATGGAAATGCAAAAGATGCAGATTGTTTTTTTTTTTCAAATCTTGCAAACCTTTCAAAGGAGTCATCTTTCACGTAATAAACTGACTTTTCCTTTTGCACATATGATCTCCCATTGGGCCCTTGCAAACTTAATGGTTATCAATTTCATACTAGATAGAAAAAACATGGAATGAAGAGTAGCATATATAAAGGAGGGGCCTGTGTCAGTATTAATCATTTCACACCATAAAAAGAACATGATAGAGGAAAGTCGTTTGGGTATGAAGTAAAAAAACCCAAAAAAAAGGGGAAACCCAAGGGACAGCCAAATAGGAAAGGGTACCACAAGCAATCTATTTTTGGGATTACTTTAAAAATCCCATCCAGCACAAGCAAAGGATCCCACTATGAAGATTTACGTCCCAAATGTTTTCAAAGCCAATATACAATATTCAAAACTAATAAATACAACAGAAAATAACGCATCAATGGGAAAAATATCATCTTTTAAAAATGTACTAACACTTGACTGCCTCCCCCAAGCAATGATCCCTGCAGGACCTGGAAAAAAATACAAATTTTAATCTTAAACAAAGACAGAGACAACTTGGAACAGATAGGAAACATAAATGACATCTTTTGGGCCCCCATGGTTTAAATTTGAATATTTTTCCCGCCACAGAAATATAAAAGAGAATGTAGGATATAGAGAGATAGTTTAAAAATTCCTTTAAAAGTGATTTAACTAATTATTACGAATATAAAAACAAACAACCGGATTGATTATCATTTTTATTGATTACAGGTCTCAAACATCCATAGAGAAACATATACAATACTAAACCATAACCGAGTAGACCTGTCATTCATCTGAAAGGAACTTTAACAAATAAATCCCCCCCCCCCCCCCCCCCCCCATAATGAAAAATTAAATAGTAGTTAGAAAAATCAGCGATCCCTTCCTCCAAAATCGTTTATAAAAAGCCATGAATTAGCAACAAAGCCCCAGGGGATTTAAAAGGGGCCCTTTTTTCCTTGCTGTAGTCTGTGCTCATAGAATGCGCATACCCACAACGTCCCGGTTTTATATACCATCACAAACGTCTAACAATTCTCTTAGTAGACCCTGTATGCAAAAAATTATAGCAAGACAAATTAATCTTTGTACATTCAAAAAAGGATGTACATACAATCCTTTTACATACAAAAGCAAAGACTGGTTTTGCAATATCAAAAGACTACAGTGCAAGCGGGTATACGACAACGGCTATATCAACATCAAAGCTTAAATTGACATGGTATCAAAGTCCTGATTTTTTTCTATATAACATTAGTAAATAATGATCATCTATATCAACAACAATTTTACCACATGACAGTTATAATATATTAACAGTGAACCACTGAAACCGACTATAATTTGTCTTAAAAAAAGATAAAAAGATCTAGTGTCCTGCAGTAAGTAAAACACAACATCAATAAAATTTGTAAAAGATCCCGTAAAAAAACCAGTCAAAGAAAAACCAAAGATTTTTGTCCAATAACCTCCCTTGAATCTTGATTGATCAATCGTGATGTCATAGTCAACCTATCACGGCTGTCCCATCATATCTCGGCACTGACACCAGTAATGGAATTCCCAAGAAAATGCTCCCTACATCACCCACTACAAGTCATCGAGACTGCTACCTGTCTCACCCACCAACCCCCCTCTCCCTCCCCCCCAAAAAATAAATAAATTAAAAAATAACAAAACAAAAACAAAATTTAATTTCTCTAAAATCGTGCCGATGCTCACTTATCAGTCTTGATTTTAAATGGATATGATCAACACCATTATTACTGTACTCACCCTCGATACCACTCGAAAATAGACGCCTTTGCTGATGTGGAGTCAGCTCAGTACCATTGGAACCATTTTGGGCCATTGCCACTATAGTAGCTATCAAACCCCCTCCACAGTTTTCACACAACTTCATGAGGACCTTCCTTATTTGGGGTCCTTGCCAGTGCGAGGAAAAAGGGTCCATAAACTTATACTGGCCTTTAGAGAAGGACCACAATATTTTTTTAATTTTTAACTTCTTAATCAATAAAGTGAACCATCAAAATTTCAAACTCAGCCCTTTTAAAAGCAAATCAAAACCATCGGATTGAATTTTCCTTTGCTATTTCTGCATATTCTCATTTGTTAGAATGACTGATTTTTATCGACTCATGCTTAATCGACATTTTAACCGCATCCGATGAATGTCAATATATTTCTCGGCTAGATATTTTTAAACAAAAGTAATTTTTTTGGGATGTTAATCTTTCATTTTAGTACCCAAAAGAGTCAAAATATGACGATAATTCAAAACAGTAAAAGGGTTGAATTCTCTTTTCGGGTTTTAAAAGCAAAAAAAAAGACACTAAAGAATGATATCAACACATTTTGTGAATTCCATAGACGATCAAAGACATCTAAGAATCATTTGTTTTGTTGACCTTGAAGTTAATTTTTTGGGTATAAAACATACAGCAAATAAATGTCAAAAGATAGGGAGAAATTAAAAATTTAAAGAAAAATAATCAGTCATTGATTTTAGTAGGTATGAATAGTTCCATAAAAACACATTAACATAATTACAGACAATGAAAAAGCACATTCTTTCACACAAATAAACCAATTTAATAGTGAAAAATTGTTTTACAACACTTTTGGAGCGAATCAAAATTTTAAGATGATTCATCCCTCTATAAGCAAACATAAAAATAACATCATAAAAATTTATTGTATTCAACATAAAATGTTTAATCGTGGAGCCCTAACAATTGGATGTTGACAAAAGCAATGTTGACAAAATGGCTTGCTGAATAAGAATGAAATAAAATCCAAAATCTTACTTTCATGATGATGTCCGTGAATACAATGTGTAGAAGCTCATATAACCGACCACGGACTTCTAGCACCTGCAAGAAAAAACAATTTTTTAAATTAAAATTAAACCTCCATTAATTTTTTAAAGGGTACACAAACAAAATAAGTTGTTTCACGATATAAAGAATTAAATATACAAAATGACATCAAATCAACCAAACCATTACAACATGAATTGAGTGTAACTTTGTGATAAATGTTTTGTTTTAAGGTTTTATTTAAAGCTTGCAACACATTAAGGTTATATCAAAGCCATAAAAAGGAAGAAAATGGGTAGTAAAAAATTCTAGATTACAATTAAGTACACAAGAAAACATAAACAAAGGAATTGGGGTTTAAAAGAAACAGATGTAGATCCCAAGAGCAAACCATCAAAGTACTTAGTTTGAGATCACCTAAAAGTCTTACCCAACACCACACAAACTCAAATGAGAGGGAAAACACCAAAAGTTTAAAATCCCTATGTTAAAAAATAAAAAAAATAACAATACATAACAAGATAATATCATCTCCCAAAACTATAACTATACATTCGACTGTTTCCCCCCACCAGTATCTACCAGGGCCAGACAAAACTAAGTAATCTCATTCCAAGACAAAAACAGAAAGCATGTTGGGAAAACTGATACAGGGGGATAGAAGACACAGCAAGTACCTCCCTGCCCACTATTGGAGGTAGAACCCCACCCGTATTGATAGACAAACAAGTTACAAGCAATGGATAAGAAGCAATTTTTACCCCTTGAATAAAACTACAAAAACAGAGATTATCCTCAGTAAGCCCCTATTGGCCAAGGGTTTGAAAAAATGCATGTACATTATATATACACACTTAAATAAGAATGCATAATGACATCGCCCAAAAATTAGACATCATAAATCAAAAGAAAAGAAAAAAAAAAAAAAAATTTTTTACCCTTTAAACTTAAATGCTACAAACTACAGTACAGCATCTGAATTTATCACAGATTATAAAATAAATTGGGCAAGTTTAAATAAATATTATTGCTGCCATTGAAATTTGGCCTCCTTAACAAAAAGTTCCTCAGTAAAATATTTCTACATCTCCATTGGAATTCAAGCTTTCCAACAATCTCCGTCCAATGCCTTGAGGGAGATTTCCTTGCTGATTTCAACAATTTGACCAATGTTAATTTACACATGTATTCCTTTGCTGGTTTACCACTAACCAACATCTTTGTTTTTGGGTATCCCATATATTCATTATATTGTCCTAAACATCACATGGCAATGTATATGACCCCTACCCTAATTTTTTTTCTTTAAAAAAAAAAAAAAAAAAAAAAAAACAACAAAAAACAAACAAATCCACAGCAAAAAGATAAACGGGACTTCAGTTAACAACAACAACACAAAAAAAGACAACTGTCAGCCATTACCTTTCCTTAACCATAAATTATCAAACTTTTTCCATTTTAATGGATAATCTTCGCAAAAGGTTTAAAAATACCAAATTTTGATAAAAATTAGAGCAAAATAAAGCAATGAAGCAGAGAAAAATAATTTATCAAAAGATTCGCACTGTTTCTCTCCAATTACACACCGATATTTTGCTGCAAGGTGGGGACAAAACAATAAAAATCCAAACATCGACAATTGAAAAATTTAGTTTTGGGTCCAATATCCCAATAAGAAAATTTCATTTTGAATAAAAATATTATATAAAAATCCCTCACTGCTTGGGGGACTGCTGTTTGAGCAATCATTCCGTGCTGTTTCTCGAAGAAAAAGTTCCCAATCGGGTTCAGAATTTTTTTTTTCCACATTAAAAGGATATCTGAAATTGAAGAAAGCATTTCTAAATATAGTTGCTATTTTTTAGTTGAATAAAAAGTAAAACTAAAGATGTTTTTTCTAAATGGAGGAAGAAAAAATTAAAGATAAATTTAGAAAATTACTAACGAAAAATTTTCCGAACAAAAGCGAACAGACATTAATATTGGATTAAAACCAACCACCAGAAAATGACTTTCCAACCAAAGAGGGAGCATGCTTGTCTCTGCCAAACGCATGTCCCCTTTGAGACATAATGGCGTGTTCTGAGAAGACTTAGCTTCAGAAAAAATTTTTGCAGTTCAAAACAGAAAGGAAAAAAGACAACAAAACATCTCTTCTGCACCCAGTTTTCCCCCCTCTTTATTCAAAAATGTTTAATCGGGGTATATAAAAGTTTTTATTTCATCATTCCTCTATTCCACTTCTGAGTGCATAACATTTTGCAGACCTGCCAAATTGAAAACTTCAAATTATAATTTTATGTCAATTTATAGTAATTGACAAGGAAATTTGTAATTCTGAATAGTGTACGAAAACCCCCAATTTGACATTGATCACTTACTTCAACATCACATCGAGTTATTATTAATACATCATCAACATCATCATTATTATTTTAAAATTTTTCTTATTCTTATCATTATATTAATATTATTATCATATTTAAGTATTACTAAAATAAAAAATGCGTAATTTTCCATAAAATTTCGTATTTTTGTAATTGGCCATGAAATTTTTCTAAAATTAGTAAAATTACAAAAAATTTCGTAAGAATTCGGCAGCTTGATATTGTTTTTACTACATTTTCAGATGACCTTGGGAGTAATCTTAAAAAACTAAAATTTTGGGGCTCTCACAATTCTTTCAAGAAGAAACACAAAAAACACATCAAAACAAATGGGGATGAGGGCATAAATTTGGAAATTTTATCTCGTGGAGTTAGAACAATTAAATGATTCTGTCTTACACACCTATCTAGATTTTAGTGTATTCCTCCGTCGTCCGTTACTTCCCACCACCAATCTCCCTGTCGTCCGTTACTTCCCACCACCAATCTCCCCCGTCTCCTTACTTCCCACCACCAAATCTCCCTTTCGTTCCGTTACTTCCCACCACCAATCTCCCTGCGCCGTTACTTCCCACCACCAATCTCCCTGTCGTCCGTTTTCTTCCCACCACCAATCTCCCTTCGTCCTTACTTCCCACCACCAATCTCCCTGTCGTCCGTTACTTCCCACCACCAATCTCCCTTCTCCGTTACTTCCCACCACCAATCCCCCCTTTCGTCCGTTACTTCCCACCACCAATCTCCCGTCGTCCCGTTACTTCCCACCACCAATCTCCCTGTCGTCCTTACTTCCCACCACCAATCTCCCTGCGTCCTTTCTTCCCACCACCAATCTCCCTGTCGTCCGTTACTTCCCACCACCAATCTCCCTTTCGCCGTTACTTCCCACCACCAACTCCCTGTCGTCCGTTACTTCCCACCACCAATCTCCCGTCGTCCGTTACTTCCCACCACCAATCTCCCTTCGTCCTTTACTTCCCACCACCATCTCCCTGTCGTCCGTTACTTCCCACCACCAATCCCCTGTCGTCCGTTACTTCCCACCCCCAATCTCCCTGCGTCCTTACTTCCCACCACCATCTCCCTGTCTCCTTACTTCCCACCACCAATCCCCCTTGTCGCCCCGTTACCTTCCCACCACCAATCTCCCTGTCGTCCGTTACTTCCCACCACCAATCTCCCTTTCGTCCGTTATTTTCCCACACCAATCTCCCTGTCGTCCGTTACTTCCCACCACCAATCTCCCTTTCTCCGTTACCCCCACCACCAATCTCCCTGTCGTCCTTACTTCCCACCCCCAAATCTCCCTGTCGTCCGTTACTTCCCACCACCAATCTCCCTTTCGTCCGTTACTTTCCCACCCCCAAATTCTCCCTTTCGTCCGTACTTCCCACCACCAATCTCCCTTCTCGTTTTCCGGGTCACTCAAGTCAAGCTCCCTCACAGTAAAAGGGTGGTGCTAATTTCATTCACGTTTTTAATCTCACATTTCACCACTTTAAACCCAGTACTAATCCTTTTTTTCCAGATCTGATAGTATTGAAGAATTTTTCAACACAGAACTGAACATCCAAATAAAAACAAAAATATTTATCTTATGCCCCCTGAAAAATCCTGAAAATTCCCATCCCTGATATCATTCATGTTTTGCAGCACAGTTAGCCCACGTAGTAATCATTCTAAATTAGATGATAGATAGGTGCATAGCAATAAAAATATATATCTTTTTTTTTTTTTAAAATCATCAAATCCAGATGAATTTTATGAACAATTAGGAAAAACAAGGCACAAAACTGATTTGATGTGTGATGTAACCAATACAACTAATTTTAAAAGTTGATTTCAGTGATATGAACTCTTTTCCCTTTTTTTTTCTAGGCCAAATTTGTAAAAATGAAGCAAATACACAGAAGCTGATTATTTTCAGAAATTAAACATTATGAAACCTTACTGGTGGACACGGGAAAGCTCACACATTAAAATGCCCTCCTTATTCCTTTACTTTTTTTCAATCTTCTCCCCATTTCCTTGTAATTTTTAAACCTTTTCCTTTTTCAAATTGTATTTGAAAACTGACAAATCTAAATGAAAATGAATAAGTAATAAAACCCTGCATACTTTCTAATCCTTTCCCCCATTTTGTAGTATAAAAGTAAAATATTGGACTTATTTGGAATATATTAATACTTTCAAAAAATGAAATACCTTTAAACTGTCTAACAAACGAGTAAATTAAATGTTTTTTAACAAACTCATCATAGAATGCTGCTACTCCAACCAAGACTGCCTCTTATGGCTGAATTTCTTTACTTTTGAATTCAACCAAAATTTTACACAAGGCTAAATTTTCATGTTCCTTCCAATGAAAGTTGACTTCTTTTTACCGATCCTTCAGTAATAAAACCACTTTACAAAGTAAATATTAAACCAAGTTATAACTAACAAAACATTGATTTGAATGATTTGTCTACTCACATATATATTTTTAAAAAAATAAATCTCAAAATTTAATCTGTCTTTTTTTTTTTTTTTCAATTTTATTATTTTGACCATTACACCAAAAAACAAAAAAAATCATAAAAAATTTCTTAATTACCAAAAACAACTTTAAGTTTTTTTTAAACAGTCAATTATTTGTTTAGCAATTTCTTGATAATTCTTGTCACAACACGTCATTTGACCGACATCACGGAAAATAATTTTTTTCTTTTTTCTAATTATTTTTACGACATAATAAAATATCATCACTATAAATCCAATTGCAATATTTTCTAATTTTAAATCACATTATACAAACCTGCTCATCTGGACTTGCAAATGAAAAATAAATTTTCCCATCTTAATCATTGATCATGAAAGTTACAAAACATCACCCTCCTCCCTGAATGGTGAGAACATATAACATTCCCAAAATGTCTTAACATTTAACCCTTTTCCACCAATCCTTTAATCACATTTATACAATCAAAATTTTTTAGAATTCAAAATATACAATTAACATGAAACTACTTCCTTGTGATAAAATTTATAAAATCATAATTTTTTATTTTGAAATAGCTCTCATATCTTCTCAGATAAATTTAAAGGCCTTTTACAAAAAAAAAAAATGCACCAGCAATTT
>NW_027622762.1:0-11676 GCF_034508935.2 Berghia stephanieae
GAAAGCGCCGTTAAACACCTAAAAACAAACAAACAAAAACATGAACATCAGTCTAGATAGGATACATCCATACGTCCAGGCAAAGACACCACCATGGTCCATACATATGTAATAGAGTCAGACAACCGGGTAGCTGATGCCGGCGAGTGTGATAGAGACAACCGGGTAGTTGATGCCGGCGAGTGTGATACTGATGGAGACAACCGGGTAGTTGATGCCGGCGAGTGTGTAGTAGTAGTATTGGCAGAGTGTAGAGGCCGTGGGAGTGGATGGATTCGGTCCCGGGGTCGACTTAAGAGTTCCAGACTGTAACTGCGGCGGTGGTGCTCAAGTGAGGAAGATAGATCGAGACAATGAAGTGACAGTTTAGTACTACTGTTAGTGATAGTAGCATGACTTCATGTGTCAGAAGTAGAAGTAGGGAGTTGATTTCATGAGCGAGGAGCACACACCACAGTCAAGTCCGGAGACACCATAGTCTACCCGAGTCCTAGCCCATCCACTCCAAGGTAGTGGAGGCGATCAAACAACAAAGGCCAGGATGTAAAATGATGAAGTCTTTATTCAGGAACAATGGAACAGATCATTCTTTTGTATCGTATTCTATAGGCGTGTAGCAATGAATGGATCAATGAATGAATGAAAAGAATCAATGGCAGAATAATCTCATAATATTAGCTATAGCAGTTAAAAATAGATTTAGCGCGGACGTCAGGGAAAGCAACTACGTCACTGGTCCAGGTAAAGTGATGCGTAGACTGAAGTGAGTAAACTCGATCGAGTTGTGTGCATCTTCATGATTTAAACAAATTAATGCAAATAACATGGGACATGTATGAAGGAACGAATAAGTCTAAACTAAAGAGTTATGCTACAAAATCAATCACAGTGAATTGCAGAGTTAAAGAGTAAATGTTTAGCTCGTAATTAGTAATCAAAGGCGTTAACGTTATGGCTGTATGAAATATTTAAGTAGCAATTATTAAGTGTACAGAAGAACAAAGTAGATTTATGACTCAAGGTAGGTGGCTAGAAAGCTATGATTTGCCAGAATTAGTGATATAAATTTGTAAATGATCATAGTTGTTAAAATGAAGTTATAACGATGTGAAGTGATGAAAGAAAGAAAGCACACAAAAATATAGTATCAGGCCAGAAGTCACACCCAGCCGAAGATAAAAATAGTACTACATCGAGAGACTACCTGTGTAAGGGCTTAACACACAACACACAGTGTACTATTGGTCATAGTAACACACACGAGTAAAGGAATGTTGATATCAACCACAGAGGCACACAGTCTTGCATTACTTGCATACATTTAAATAGTGATGGTAGCGACAAGTAGTAAAGAGTAATAGAGTACAAAATCAAATAACATTAGATAGAATGGTCATTCTATTACATATCCCCCAACTCGAACCGTTCTATGTCCTCATAGAGCAAATTATTTAATTATCAATGGTCAACTAGGCAGAGAGGATTCAATGTACGAATTCAACTTGAAAGAAATGCAATCAATGTAAATTTACGTCGCTTCAGCAAAGCGGTATAAGTATAAGATGAGAAAAGCGTTCAAACTTGAAATACGAACGTCTCAAATATGAGGAGGCTCATGTCGAATATAGACATGGAAATATTAAGTGGACATCGCCTGTTAGCGGTAAAGGTAGAAAGAACTACACTGTTATAATTATAAGCAATAGTTTAAACATTCCATAATTACATTGTATGTTTCACTATGAATCACGAGCATATTATTGCAAAATTAATGGGAACTAACGAGATATTGAATAAATATACATGAGAATCCTACAAAACATGGATTATCTCACCAACGTAGTGGTCAAACTCAGGCAGATCCTTGCATTTGGCGTGACGTCGTCTGGGCATATGTGTGCAGGCGGGATACTGTGACGTGGTTTCACCTTCACAGACGCGACTTTTAGGAACACCGGCCACCACTTGACGACGATGGCTTCGGATATTTGCATGGCAGTAATAGGGACGAGGCTCCATCTGGCTGAACTCACGCCGGTAAGACCCACGGGTCATCTCGGGCACAGACACACAGGTCATCACAGGCACAGGCACACGGTCATCACGGGCACAGGCACACGGTCATCTCGGGCACAGACAATGGATCATATCGGGCACTGAGACACGGGTCATCACGGGCACAGGCACACGGTCATCACGGGCACAGGCACACGGGTCATCACGGGCAAAGGCACACGGTCATCACAGCACGGGCACAGGCACACGGTCATCTCGGGCACAGACAATGGGTCATCACGGGCACAGGCACACTGTCATCTCGGGCACAGACACATGGGTCATCACGGGCACTGAGACACGGGTCATCACGGGCACAGGTACAGGCACACGGTCATCTCGGGCACAGACAATGGGTCATCACGGGCACAGGCACACTGTCATCTCGGGCACAGACACATGGGTCATCACGGGCACTGAGACACGGGTCATCACGGGCACAGGTACACGGGGCATCTCGGGCTCAGGAACATGGGTCCTCTCGGGTTTGGCAGTCACTGGTCATCTCGGGTTGGACAGGATACTCGACGTGTATGGTAGCCGGTAGCGGCAGTCTTGTTATAAATTCGGCTGTAAAGGGGCCGAGTGGCAAGTTGACGTCGATTGTCGTCTGTCGCAATAAAACATCGAGGTTGGTGTACAGGGACTGGCAGCGAGAGTGTAGATTCGTTCCAATTCCAAGTGGATGTCTGACTGATGAATAAATAAGCAGGTCTCCAAAAGGCTGTGGCTTCTGAAATTGAGATCCTGCTCGCAGCGCCAAATTTGTAATAGAGTCAGACAACCGGGTAGTTGATGCCGGCGAGTGTGATAGAGACAACCGGGTAGTTGATGCCGGCGAGTGTGATACTGATGGAGACAACCGGGTAGTTGATGCCGGCGAGTGTGTAGTAGTAGTATTGGCAGAGTGTAGAGGCCGTGGGAGTGGATGGATTCGGTCCCGGGGTCGACTTAAGAGTTCCAGACTGTAACTGCGGCGGTGGTGCTCAAGTGAGGAAGATAGATCGAGACAATGAAGTGACAGTTGTCTGACTCTATTACAAATTTGGCGCTGCGAGCAGGATCTCAATTTCAGAAGCCACAGCCTTTTGGAGACCTGCTTATTTATTCATCAGTCAGACATCCACTTGGAATTGGAACGAATCTACACTCTCGCTGCCAGTCCCTGTACACCAACCTCGATGTTTTATTGCGACAGACGACAATCGACGTCAACTTGCCACTCGGCCCCTTTACAGCCGAATTTATAACAAGACTGCCGCTACCGGCTACCATACACGTCGAGTATCCTGTCCAACCCGAGATGACCAGTACTACTGTTAGTGATAGTAGCATGACTTCATGTGTCAGAAGTAGAAGTAGGGAGTTGATTTCATGAGCGAGGAGCACACACCACAGTCAAGTCCGGAGACACCATAGTCTACCCGAGTCCTAGCCCATCCACTCCAGGGTAGTGGAGGCGATCAAACAACAAAGGCCAGGATGTAAAATGATGAAGTCTTTATTCAGGAACAATGGAACAGATCATTCTTTTGTATCGTATTCTATAGGCGTGTAGCAATGAATGGATCAATGAATGAATGAAAAGAATCAATGGCAGAATAATCTCATAATATTAGCTATAGCAGTTAAAAATAGATTTAGCGCGGACGTCAGGGAAAGCAACTACGTCACTGGTCCAGGTAAAGTGATGCGTAGACTGAAGTGAGTAAACTCGATCGAGTTGTGTGCATCTTCATGATTTAAACAAATTAATGCAAATAACATGGGACATGTATGAAGGAACGAATAAGTCTAAACTAAAGAGTTATGCTACAAAATCAATCACAGTGAATTGCAGAGTTAAAGAGTAAATGTTTAGCTCGTAATTAGTAATCAAAGGCGTTAACGTTATGGCTGTATGAAATATTTAAGTAGCAATTATTAAGTGTACAGAAGAACAAAGTAGATTTATGACTCAAGGTAGGTGGCTAGAAAGCTATGATTTGCCAGAATTAGTGATATAAATTTGTAAATGATCATAGTTGTTAAAATGAAGTTATAACGATGTGAAGTGATGAAAGAAAGAAAGCACACAAAAATATAGTATCAGGCCAGAAGTCACACCCAGCCGAAGATAAAAATAGTACTACATCGAGAGACTACCTGTGTAAGGGCTTAACACACAACACACAGTGTACTATTGGTCATAGTAACACACACGAGTAAAGGAATGTTGATATCAACCACAGAGGCACACAGTCTTGCATTACTTGCAACTTGCATACATTTAAATAGTGATGGTAGCGACAAGTAGTAAAGAGTAATAGAGTACAAAATCAAATAACATTAGATAGAATGGTCATTCTATTACACATAGACCAAACATAAATTTGGACCTAACAAAACTGGAAAAATCACAAACAGACCCACATATTTACAAACAGACACTAAAAGCAATATTACAAACATACAAAAACCATACTCACATATTTACGGATGGTTCAAAGAGCGCAGATGCAGTAGGATGTGCCTATCACTCATCGGAAGGCACAGGATCACTTCGCCTGGATAGAAATGTTTCGATCTTTACAGCGGAATCGAGAGCAATCCTAAATGCTCTCCGTTTGGCTGAGAGATCGAATAAAAATAAATTCTTGATCTTGTCTGACTCGCTGTCCGTACTTAAGGGGATCTCAAATTTTTATTGCACCGATCCAAGACTCATAAGTATCTTGGAAGGTGCAAATAAATTATTTATTAAAAAAAAGAAAGTTTGTTTTCTCTGGGTACCTGGTCATGTGGGTATCCAGGGGAAGGAAGAGGCGGATCGACTGGCAAAAGAGGCGGTGAGCCAAGAATTACAAGAGGGCAGTAAAATCCCACACGCGGATTTAAAGATCAATATAAAAAAACATGTCCGAAAGGAATGGGAACGATCCTGGAGTCGAGATGTACATAACAAATTAAAACAAATTAAAAGTGACCTCGGCCCCAGACCCAACTCGGGGCTAAAACTAAAAAGAAGAGACGAGGTAAAAATAACTCGACTCCGGATCGGACATACTGCCCTCACTCACCGTTTCCTTCTGGAGAGGGATGAAAAACCCCTCTGCAGAAGATGTAACTGTGACCTGACAGTTAAACACATTTTAATTGAATGTACAGAATTAGAACAGATAAGGTCACAACATTATGATAACAGAGACTTGAAGTCTCTGTTCCAGTCGGTCGATCCGCTTACAATTTTAAAGTATCTGCAGGAATGTGAACTCCTGCAGAAATTGTAAATAGATATTTTTACTTAACAAACATGTAACTACTATGATTTTATAAAGATTTTATTACAACAGTACACGTTTTGATCAACTGTGGCCCCTCGGGGCCGATAAAAGATTGATGAAAGACAGAAACGGGCGCTTAAATGACCTAAATAGTGTCGAAAGCGCCGTTAAACAACTAAAAACTAAACTAACAACTAAAACTAGAAACAATGTTAATGTTATTACAGATCCGGTCTTCCGAAACGATCGAGAAGTATCCTCTTTGCTGTCTGATAGTTATCACTTGTAAGTGACAACCCGCTTATTGAAACGGCTGCCTCCCCATTACATTAAGAACCGATTGAAGGTATTACATTTATTTACACAAGGAATATTTGAAGCATCCACCACTTCAGTAAATTTGTCCCAAAATGGTTGCCAGTTCACGTAATCATCCGAAAATGTTGGTAGCTCCAAGCTAGGCAGCTTTGTGTTCATTGTATTTACACAATGACCAGGGATAGGATGTGAATGGACTGATGAAGAATCCTCATTGTTTTCTTGCTGCAATTTATTTAGACATTCTTTTGCTTTTAAAAGCACTACACGTTTCTGTTCTCTAAATAACGAAGCACTTTCGATATACGCTTCGAGTTCTTGAATTTCTATGACTGTCTCCACCCCACATTGCACTTCTAAAATTCTTAGTCTATTTTGAAATCCTTCAATTGAGACTAAAAGTTCCAAGTTCCGACACATTTTGTTTGTCTAAAAGTTCTTCTAACATGTTACAAACTCTAGTCAATCAACCTTTTGCTGCAATTCTTTTGACGTCATCCATGATGACTCACTCCAAAGTTCAAATTATGAGAAATAAAGAGGAATTTAAATAAACAAACTGGAGCCCATTGTTTCAAAGTCCAAATATAACAGACTCACGAAATCAGTATCAATCAAATACAAATCAAACAGTGTTTTCAATGAAGCAAACGGTGAATAATAATATAGATATCAACAAACTAGCATTCTCATCCGATACGGATTCTTCTCAGTCAAAGAAACAAAGTAGAACGTCCAAGGCAATGGTTTTTCTCAAACTCAAACGTCGAATAACAATCTGTAGACGATCCAAACTTGTCATTCAACGTCCCAGGGTTTCGGCACCATATAGAAAAATGTAATAATCAAACAATTTCCAAGTCTTTCTTTCCAAATACAAATTTTATTCAAAGAAAACTCTCAAGGTGAACTTCGTGGTTCCTAAACAAAACGAAAACTAACTTGTTAAGAAAAACATCTACTGTAACGTAACTTAAACATTACACAATGAAAATAGTTCCAATTATGACTCATTGGAAACCTCATGGGAAGTAATTCAAGTAATAAAATAAAACAAAGGTATCTACGCAGCTAGATTCCTCAATTATCCAACAACAAGTATCCTTTTAGATGAAGAAGATTCATGGCTATGAGAAGATATGTTCGTTTTCTTCTCTTGAAAATGTCAGTAAGCAGGGGGGCTCATACGTTCATACGGGACCCCCATAATTTATTTTTTTTCAATTCATTTTTTTTTTTGTCAAAGTTTTAGTTGAAGGATAAGTTTACTAAAACGACCTAAACAGGAGGTACAAAATAAAGGAAACATTATTAATTGTTTGTCTGATTTTTATGATCTGAGAGAGAGAGAGAGAGAGAGAGAGAGAGAGAGAGAGAGAGAGAGAGAGAGAGAGAGAGAGAGAGAGAGAGAGAGAGAGAGAGTTGTTTATAACATGTGATTGTGTGTGTTTCAATTTTACCACATTCTGCTCGTTAATTCTACCAATTATTTTATTTCTAAATGTTTTATTTCTGTAGAATTTTTAAAATCCATTAATAAAGTCTCTTACAAAGTCCCTGGTGGTGTCATAAACTGTAATTTAATACGAAGCCTGTCCATTTTCACTCTTTAGTTAGTATTTTACGATCACCGGCTTTAGGCAGCCCTTGCCGTTTTCTAGGTTTTATTTCAGATTATTTGTTCTTATATGTTACACTTGTAACACTTGTGTAAAAATGAACCAGTTCACTGTCACTCAGGAAAAACACGGATTTAAAAATTTGACCAGAAAACTCGTCCTTCAAATCTCGATTGATTTAACTGAACCTCATCTTGACAAAACTCTCAAACCTGGGACTTCTCAAAGTCGTCCTTAAAATCCCAGGGTTGAGAATGTTTTCCAAGGAGGGTCATAAATTTAATTCGATCGATATTTGAAGGACGAGTTTTCTGGCCAATTTTAATACAAGTTATTCCAGAGTTATTCCACCTGCCAGAAATGTCAGGCAGCCCCAGAGACCAGCGATCACATCGTCCTCCAGTGTCCAGTCACTAAACTTGAAGGTGGCTATGAAACCGTCCTTAGGGCGGAGAAAGACTTTAGAAGCTGGGATGACGAAATATATTTGGAGGTGTAGCCATACGCTACTACTACTACTATTCCAGAGTTTGGCGTTCGATCGGCATGAATGATACGGTCGTTCTCTGAAATATTTGATTTCTAGCATTTTGGCCAAAAAAGTCATGACACTCATCTTGTCAAAAAATCTCAAACCTGGGAATTCCTTGGTATCTGAAGGAGTAGTTTTCTGGCCAAATGTTTGGGTTTTCTTTTTCAGAAGAGGACAGTATATCATATCTATTGCAATAATACGTAGACCGAAGTGTACTCATTTGCAGGTCTGATAACTCATATTGTTTTGGGCCGATGTGTATTTATTTGCAGGTCCGATAGTCCAAATTGTTAGTATCCATTACAACAATTTTTAAATCTGGTCCGTAGTTCTGATCGGTTATCAGACCTGCAAGTATGTGCATTTTGTTATAGGCTTATTATTGTAATTGAAATATTCTCAAACCATCACAAAATATTGTCTAAAATCTATAAATAATAATAATAATAATAATGAAATTTATTTATACTGCGCCCACTCCTCTACACAATAAAGCTCTAGGCGCATAACAATAACTTCAATCCATTCAAATCTCTCTCTCTCTCTCTCTCTCTCTCTCTCTCTCTCTCTCTCTCTCTCTCTCTCGTAGTAGTAGTAGTAGTAGTAGTAGTAGTAGTAGTAGTAGTAGTAGTAGCAGCAGCAGTAGCAATTGTAGTAGTAGTAGTAGTAGTAGTAGTAGCAGTAGTAGTAGTAGTAGTAGTAGTAGTAGTAGTAGTAGTAGTAGTAGTAGTAGTAGTAGTAGTAGTAGTAGTAAGCCTCGCAGTCCGAGTGACGCTTGCTGAGCATTGTTTGATTCAGTCATAGTAGATGAGTTTATCTGCTCTCTCCATCCATGTTGTTACGTAATTGTTTCCTTTGGTCGCGGTCCTGGGCAAGAGTTTTGAGGCTGTCGAGATCTTTTTGTGACTTTATAGTACAGAGGGCACTGCAATATTTCTTAGTTCTTCAGTGCTAATTCGGCCTCATCTGAATCCAGAAATTTCTGATATGTAGAGAGATCCTGGTTCAGGGTAGTTACTTTTGACGTTGGTGGTCTCCCTACATATTTGTTACCATGAGGGAAATATTCTGTGATTGCAGTTTGGCAGGGATATTATCTTCTCGACGTAAGATGTGACCAAATAGCCTCCATCGCTGTTCTTTTATTAATGTTGGACCCTGATTTTTTTCATAGAGATCAGTATTTGTAATTGTCTCTGGCCAATAGATTCCGATTACGCGACGTAATTGTTTGCGGTGGTATGAATCGAGACTTTCTAAGTTCTTTTTTGTGAGGCCCCAGGCTCCACAATTATATGTCAATATCGGAATAATCAGTGCCTCGTAAATCTGTATTAGTTTCTTCTCACTGATTATGTTATTTCTATTCCATAAATTTTGGAGTTGGTTGAATGCATTGGTGGCCAGATGCGTTCGTTTTCTGATGTCTTCATTTTCGTTGATCAAATTGCCTAGTTTACGTACACTTATACATTCATTTAAATTTCCGTTGACTTTTGCATATATATATATATATATATATATAATATATATATATATATATATATATATATATATATATATATATATATATATATATATATATTATGTTTTGGACTGATTCACTTTAAGATTCCATGCTTCTAGGGTAGTTGATATTATTGGCGTGTATATTTTCGCTTGATGTTCTGATTCAAAGATTTCAGGATTTAGGAACCAGAAGAGTCGGTGTGACGTGGCGAATTTTCTTCCCTACTCATTGACTCATGGATTATTCGAGTAAACCGGAAAACAGTCGATACAGGGTTAAAGTGTAAATTTCTCTTTCAATCTGTCTCTGTCTCTGTCTTGTACAATACAAAGGCATAGACACACAAACAGACAACTGTAGCATGAAACAACAACAAAGTAAAATGGCTGATATTTCTCAAAACTATCAAATCGATACTTACTTTACTTACTTAGATGCCTTTCGCGTCTCGACCGAAAGATCGGGTCGCCTTGGCTGTTTCCAGTATTTCCTGTGTGAGGTGTCTCCAATATTGCCGGTCCTCTGCTAGGGTTCTCAGATTTTCAAGGTCCCCTGCCATAATGAGACTAATGCTTTGTCCAAGTGTTGTGAGGTTTTTGTTTAGGATCACAGGGAGTGTTGTGATCGGTCTTCCTCTGAAAAGGTTCCCGTGTTTTTGGAAGTATCCCGACATGGCTTGGTTAGCTGGTATGTTTTTGTCCCTGCGTAGTATGTGACCGAAAAGTTGCCATCGTTGTTGTAAACTGTCAAGGGAGATTGGTCTTTCTTTTGTGATCTTATAGAGTGATTCATTTGAGATCTTTTTTGGGTATTTGATGTCCAGTACCCTTCTTAGCTGTGTGCGATGGAAGGCATCCAGATGTTCTTCTTCGGATTTTGTCAACGCCCAAGTGCCGCAGTTATACAGAAGTACCGGTTTTACAAGAGCACGGTACAGTTTCAGTTTGGTTTTTCTCTTTATTTTGTCACCTCTAATCCATACATTGGTGAGTTTACTGAGTGCGGCGTTTGATAGCTGTTTTCTTCTTTGTACATCCTCGGTGTCTCCAATTAGTGAGCCGACCTTCTTTGTTCTTTTCCATTCCTCTTTGTTCCTCGATATTGTTGTAAATTCGGTTTTATTGGCATTGACTTGGAGGTTATATTTCATGAGGGTATTTTGTATGATGTCTATATTTGCTGGTGTTGATCCAATAAAATCGACATCATCTGCATAGGCGATTTCTCTGGGGATTGCATTCTCAATATGAGTCGTTGGTTTTGGAATTACTTTTCGAACTTCTTTCAGAGCGTGTTCTAAGTATATTGTGAACAGAATCGGGCTCAGACTATCTCCTTGGGGGGTCCCGATGTTACTTTCGAACTGCGTCTGTTTTGTGGCCCCGTGAAAACGGAACGAAACAAAATACTGCATTCAATTCGATCACTTACAATAAAACACAGAAACGAGGAATTAGACAAAAAAGTGGAAGAAATAGAAAAGTCCAAAAATAACGCATCGTCTATGTTCAAAGCGACGAAATCTCTGAACCGAAAACCATTCGAGAACCCAAAACTACAGGATAAATTTGGCAAACAGACAACAAATCCCAACGATATCCTTGACATTGTAACTGACCACTTCCAGCAGAAATTTCACAAACAAGTCTCACAAATATCGCCCTTCTCAGGAAACCCTAGAGACCTAAACAACCGCATCACAACAACTGAAGTTAGAAATATGTAGCATAAAGTGCCTAAACAATAACAGATCCCCAGGCGAAGATGAAATTCCCGCTGAATTGCTGAAATGCGGTACCTTCTCCCTGGATCTGAGCATTGCAAACATAATGAACAAAACATTTTCAACACACAAAGACTGGGACATAAACAGCGGTGTCCTAATTACAATACAAAAACCAGGAAAAACGAAAGGACCCGTAAACAACCTGCGCCCAATAACATTACTGAATACCATAAGAAAAACACTGTCAACTATTGTCCTCAACAGAATTAGACCGAAATAGAAAAATATCTATCACATAGCCAAAGCGGGTTTCGCCAAGACCGAAGCACATCGGACGTTGTATGGACACATAAATGGTTGGCAGCAAAGGCACTCAAAGAAAACATATCCATAACAATAACCGGAATCGATATGTCCGCAGCCTTTGATACGATCGACAGAGGAAAACATTTGGAGATATTAACAGACATAGTAGACGAAGACGAGCTCCGAATAATCCGATTTCTCCTCAAATCGATGGATATCAATAATTTCATATAAATCAAATAAAGGGTTTTAAGCGACGTGTACATATTTGCAGGTCTGTTAACCAGTGTGTCGTAGTGGGAATAGTCTTAATCCAACGTAAAACACTGTACATTTTATGTTTT
>NW_027622763.1:0-11680 GCF_034508935.2 Berghia stephanieae
TGTAAGTTTAAATTTTAATTACAAAAACGGGAATCAAATGAACGTTTCGGGTTTCCCTTTATAAAACAAAACAGGATGAAGAAACACCCCAGATGAATGAGATTATGGGGTTTATGGAATTTTAATTTTGAAAAATTTTTCATCCAAAACAGATTACCGTTAGATGGGTTTGTGTCACAAAAAACCCTTTTTCAGACCAAAAGAATTTTAAGAGGGTGTTTTTTCAAATTAAGCAACAGGATTTCCCTATCGATTTAATCGTTATTCAAGGTGGTTTTAAATTCCTTTTTCACCCCCGGGTTTGATTTGAATAGGGGCTAAAAGTTTTTTTGGTCTTCTATGTAAAGAATAGAAAAAAGCAGACTCTCCCTCTCACTGTGGTCTTTGTTTAGCGTTTTAATCAAAAGCAATTTAATTCAATGGGGATTTTATGTTTTTTTGTCTTTGTGTCTTGCCAAAGGGTTTTAGTCGACAAAAGTTTTTATTCATTGGCAAAAATTAGTGGGAAAAGCTTGTTTTTTATTTCAATCAAATTGTCTAGCTGTCTGTCTTTCTTCGATTTTCTCTCTTCCCCTCTCTCTCTCTCTCTCTCCCCTCTCTCTCTCTCTCCTTCCCCCCCTCTTTCTCTCTCTCCCCTCTCTCGCTCTTCTCCGTCCCTTTTCTTTTCTCCTCTCCCCTTTCCCTCCCTCTCTTTCTCTCTCTCTCTCTCTCTCTCTCTCTCTCTCCCTCCCTCTCTTTTTCTCTCTCTCCCCCTCTCTCTCATCCTCTCTCTCCTCTCCCTTTTTTTTAATCTTTTAAAACGTTCCTGTTACCCGTTTTGTGTTTTTTGGGACGCTTTATCCGGCTGGGGGTTTTTGTGAGTATAATATTTCCTAAACCATAACACCTATTACAGGAAAGAAGTTGACGTCACCCCCAGCTCTTTGTTATTGTTTTTGCCCGCAATGTTTTGAGTATTTCTCACTAAATTCTCTACATCAAACCCGAAAAATTCAGGTTACATTCAGTTTTGTAGCTTGTACGTTATATTCGAAATGTTGAATGTTTTGAGCTTTTTGATAAGCGCCCCTTTGCATAAAATGTTTTTTTGAGATGTCCTTTCCAAAAAGTCACCCCCCGTTCTAAACAATTCGTCATTGTCATTTTGTGTTCGATTTCCTTTAAATTAAAACCCGGGAGTTTTTTTCCCCCTCTCGGGGGCAATCGGGCATAAAAGTAAAAAAATGGCAGGGGGATTGGTAGACACAGCAAACTTTACATGTTTTACTATAGATGGTATGTGTTTAAAATAAAATACTCACTGTTCTTTCTGTTGATCAGATAGATTGTATGCAGATGACGCCACTAGGCTTTTGGTTTTTGTTTTTTTCCATCCCCGTTTGTGGTTTTCTCACTAAACTGTATTAAAAACCCGACAAAAAAAGTTCAAAGGTTACACAGAGTTTTTTGTGTTGGTCCCTTATACTTCCGGATGGCAAAGTTTTGAACTCCTTGGCCAAGCGATTCTATCTATAAAACAACACAGAAAAAAATATATGTAAAAATTAAACGTTGGTAATATGATCGAGAAAATTGTGTGATAACTAGTCACCCTTTTTTCAAAAATAAAAACAATAACAACGATCAGATGGAGGGGCAAATTTGTTACGTTATTGTTTATAAAAAAACCAACTATGTTTGTCCGAGCCCCGTGTGAAGGGTGTGTCCCCAAAAATTTCCCTGTTTTGATTGGTCAAAAATCTACTGGTTAATTGGAATTTATCTGGGCCAAAAACCTGTTATTTGTTGGACTATAAAATAATTCGGAAAATGACCCCCATCCGCGTTTGTGAGTTGTTCTCACTAAACTGTATTAAACCCGACTAAAAAGTTCAATTTGGGTACACATAGTTTGTTGGGTTTTTTTTGGTCCGTTGTACTTCCCGGGTGGGCAATGTTGTGAAATCCTTGGGCCCAAACGCATTTCTATCTATATTAAGATAGACAATGATTTTTAACATCCGGGCGAAATAAATAAAAAAAAAATAGAAATAAATTCCCTTTATTCATCCCTAGGGGAAATTTGTCTTTAGAGTCTATTCCAAGGGAAGACTGGAATAACCCAGGCGTCAGCCGCAGTGCAGCGCCGCAAAGTGAGTTAAGGCTAGGTGACTTGCTCAAGCCACACAACGCGGCGGTAGTCGAACTCGGTACCTTTCGGGTACGAAGCAAAGACCATACCGCTGAGCCACGCTGTCCCAATGTTGAATGTTGACAATACCCTTCAACAGCTTCCCTCCTAATGACGCATGCAACTTAGTAACTGGCTCTAAACAATCGGAACAATGGCGGACACCCTTATGAAATATTTTTCTGACGAGCATAAAAGCGTATCCAGAGGTAAAAAAAAAAAAAAATATTATACAATCTGATCATGTTTTGACTTTTACACATTCTGATCACATGACAGTGAAAATATCTAGCCAGCATGAAGAATAAAAAGTACCGATATCTTTATTTAGATCCAGATGGCCGCTGTTGCTGGACGACGTGACATCAGACTAATTGAATCCAATTGATTTACAAAGATCCGAGGTGTGTGTGTAGGGCTCTTTGTTCTATTTTTGAATCTACTGTGCGATATGTTATCTAATGATATGACACTCGCTTTCGAACGGAAAGTCGGATAAAGCTTTTAAACTCACATTCTCTCATCGTACTCAGGTGTAAAATGAGTACATAGCCGTTAACAGCGTTGTCTCTGCCGGAAAATAAAAATTGTAAATCACCTAACAGCGTCATGACTCGTTCAACATGTTACGTGTTGCGTTGGTCAGGACCCTTGTAAAGACTTTAAGCACGTCTAGTGGATATTGCGCTATATATAAAAACTCAAGTTTTTGGGGGTTTTCTTGTTTTTATAGGGATTCTTAGTTCTCTTTTTCAAATCCTCTCATAGGGTTCACATTTGGTTCACATCTGGTGAAATAGCTGGCTAAGGATCAATGAATGGGCTGTTTGGGCAGCGTGGCTCAGCGGTAACGGTCTTCGCTTCGTACCGAAAGGTACCGATTTCGATTTCCCCGATGCGCTGTGTGGCCTTGACAAGTCACCTCGCCCTAGCTCAATTTGCGGCGCTTAACTGGCTGACGCCTGGGTTATCCCAGTCTTTTCCCTTGGAATAGACCCCAAAGACAAATTTCCCCTTGGGGATGAATAAAGGGAATTATATTTTTATTATTTATTTTTATTTATTCCATCACAGCGGATGAAACAACGTTGTATATATATATGTGTGTGTGTGTGTGTGTGTTTGCGTTTGTAAGTGTATGTGTGTTTTTATTCAAGTATTTTGAATGTGTAGAAGCCACTACAGAGGAAATAAAATGACAACAAAACATGCAAGAAACTCATTCGTGTGTGCTTTTTTATAATCCTCCATTCTTTATATTTCTATTCATCACTCACCACCAACGTCAAAGGAACAATTCATACGATTTCATTTTATACACAGTAATGTCAATCATCAAAAAAAATCATAAGATTTGATTTTTAAGAAAACGTAATTATGTCAATCTTAAACAACTCATAACATTTCATTTTACAAACAATTATGTTAATCTTGAACAACCATAATCATTGATTTTATACCAATCACTTCAATTTTGAACAATTCATAATATTTGATTTATAGCAATCCTGTCCATTTAAACAAACCATAAGATTTTGCTTTTATACGTAAGCATGTAAATCTTGAACAATTCATAATATTTGATTTTATACACAACCATGTAAATCTTGAACAATTCATAATATTTGATTTTATAACATTACCATGTAAATCTTGAACAATTCATACGATTTGAATTATATACATATTAAGTCAATCTTAGATAGAATATCTATATGAGAATTGGATTTTTACCCCCCAAAAAATGGGCTTGATTCTCGACTGATTGCCCCGAATTGAGACTGACTGATATCTAACGACCAAAACAACCAATACTGCTCATTTTACGATCCATATTCAGGATTTTGTCCAAGAGATTCATTGATCACGTGATAGATTCCAGTCCCGGTTATTTCTTAATAAATGTAAACATGAGGCTTTAATAAATTAAAGCTGTAAACAAACCCACAGGTTAGGCTGAACAAAAGTAATCTTGGTGACGTTGGTATAATTCTAAAACGGTGACATTTTTTATTATCATTTAGGTCACTTTTGAGCACAGATTACATACAATGTGACCATTGACTCTACCGACGTGCACTTATTTTTAGTTCTGATTACCCAATTCCTTACGGCTCATTGTATGTAATGAAAATTTAGAAAAATGACGCAAAATATTGTTCATTACAACAAAGTTAAAACTAGGCCCCATATGTGGGATCGAATTCACCTGTGTATATGTACACGTCGACTCGAACAGATAGAAAAATAATATAGATCGTCTCCATTGATAACATCTAAATTTTACCACAAATTTTTCAATACCACTTAAGATTGATGCACGATTGTTTTGAATGTTACCAGATGAATCTTTTGTCACTACCGCGAAAATAAATTTGGTTGTAAACCATTTTTTTAAATTCATAGGTTTGCTTTGTTTACAGCAACAATATTCCTTCTATAAATAACCGTTTCACGTGAATACTCACGTGATGAGCGATACTTGATACTCGTTACGTTGCGTGTAGCTAAAACTGCCTAATAAGGGACAATATGTTTTTGATAAAAAGTCATTTTTAAAAATGACTTTGAAATTATTATGAATATTATCAAGACAAATGAAATCATCATTAATGTTTTTATTTGTTTAAAAATGAACAAACAATATCAAAATATACGCCAAAAGGACATTATGATGTGTTGTTATAAGACACGTGATGTAGTATGAAAAACGTGGTGTGTTATAGGACACATTACGGTGTGTTATGATATACATAGTGTGTATAAGTATATAAAACAATGTAATAACATAATATAACCATCATACCTTTCAGTGAAATTATATTTAATATACATATATCAACATGTTATTTATGACAAAGATGTGAGCAACTGGGGTGGGGGTGGAAGTGGGGAGGAGGGGTGTATCCAATTCATTATCAATCAACTTCCGATTAACGCTTACTAGCTGAAATTGATGCAATGAGTTTAGCTAAAATAATCAATTGTTAACGTGCCAGCATTGCAACAAAATAAAAACAAAACAAAACAAAACAAAAAACAAAAATAAACAAATATGAGTAACATTAAACATTTAGCTTTAAAGAGGGGATTAATGAGAACTAATCACCCAATTGTTGGTTTATATGTTGATAACAAAGAGCTTTGAATTTGAGACCACTTTAAATGAAATACCAATAGATATGCATTATATATATATATATATATATATATATATATATATATATATATATATATATATATATAATAACCGATATAGAGATTAAAAAGAGAAATAATTATTTAAAGAAAAAAATAAGTGCGTCAATCTGACAGTCACCCTCTAGGTAAGAAAGACACATCGTAAGGCCTCTGGCAAAACCAATGCTAACCAGTTGACTGGAGTACTCTGGAGAAAAAACACATATCTAAAAATTTGGCCAGAAAACTCGTCCTTGAAATATCGATCGATTTAAACGACCCTCATCTTGACAAAAACTCTTAAACCTGGATTTTGCAAAGTCCTAAGATCCTCCATCAAGTCCCAGGTTTGAGAATTTTTTGTCAAGATGAGGGTCCTTTAAATCGATCAAATATTGAAGGACGAGTTTTCTGCAAATTTTATAATACGAGTTTTTCAACACAGTGGCAGTTATTGTTAGATATAAAGAATAATTAATAGGGTTCAACAGTCGTGACATCACTATCCCTCGTAATGACGTATAGTAACCTAATAACATTTTCTAAACTATAGGAATTAAGGCGGACGCCCTTATGAATATTTCTCCGACGAGCATAAACGTGTACTAGAGGAGAAAAACATCATAAATCTGATCATGTTTGACTTTTATACATTCTGATCACATGACATGTGAAAAGCTCTATCCAGCATGAAGAATAAGAAATACGGATTTTCTTTGTTTAGAACCAAGCTGCTGGTTGCTGGGCGACGTGACATCAGACTATTGAATCCTATTGACAAACAAACAAAAAAGTCAGTGTACACATCTGAATGTTTGGACGGTTTCGATATCATAAACTGAGTATCAAAACATCAACGGCAATGCTGAAGGCACGAGGCAAATATGTTTGATCGTCTCAATACAATAATATCTTTTGTCGTTGTAAACACGAGGTAAAAAAGTGATGTAAATAATTTATTTAACTGACGTACCCTGGAATAACACGTATTAAAAACATTTGGCCAGAAAACTCATCCTTCAAATATTTATCGATTTAGATGAAACTCATCTTGACAAAAACTTTCAAACCTGGACCACGGGCCTTCATTAAAGTCCCGGTTTGAAAGTTTGTTTTTATTACAAGATGAGAATCATTTTAATCGGTCAATGTTTAAGGACGAGTTTTCTGGCAAAAAATTAAATACTGTTGTTGTTGTTGTTGTTGTTGTTGTTTTGTTGTTTGTTGTTGTTTTGTTGTTTTTCCAGATGTAGAGTTCTAGAGCATACTTCAGGCACATGGGATGATGGAAGGACATTGAATGAAGGCACTGTGGAAGGTGGGACAGAGTCCTAGAGCATACTTCAGGACAGGGGATGATGGAAGGACATTGAATGAAGGCACTGTGGAGCTGGGACAGAGTCCTAAGCATACTACAGGCACATGGGATGATGGAAGGACATTGAATGAAGGCACTGTGGAAGGTGGGACAGAGTCCTAGAGCATACTTCAGAGACATGGGATGATGGAAGGACATTGAATGAAGGCACTTGTGAGCTGGGACAGAGTCCTAGAGCATACTTCAGGGACATGGATGATGGAAGGACATTGAATGAAGGCACTGTGAGCTGGGACAGAGTTCTAGAGCAGACTTCGGGGACATGGATGATGGAAGGACATTGAATGAAGGCACTGTGGAAGTGGGACAGATTCTAGAGCAGACTTCAGGACATGGGAAGATGGAAGGACATTGAATGAAGGCACTGTGGAGCTGGGACAGTATTCTATCATGCTGTGACAAAATACTGGTTGCTGTTTAAAAAAAAAAAAATAATTTTGGCTATCAATATTTCGCATCCAATATCAATGGGAATGATCTATATTACATTTCCATGTGCTCGAGGTCATTGGTCACATTGGAATATGTGCTCAAAGTGACCCACATAGTCACAAGTGTTCACAGCTTTCAAATATCTAACATCACGATTGGTCATTTTGTTAAGCTTGACACATGGTATGTTTACAACTTTCATAAACAAAGCAGCGTGTTTACATTTCTGAAGAAATATCCAATCGTTGTCAGCAACAAATCATGTGATTGATGACTTGGTTGAACGAAAACATGAATAGAGATGCTCCCATTGAATAAAAGTATCCAAAAATTAACAATACGTCTCAAACGCGACTTGGTTTAATTAAATTTCCCAGAAAAGTGAGTGGAGCAGGCACGTGTGTTGATGACAACAAGAAATGAAGTGAGTAGGAAAATGTCAAAGACAACCGAGAATAGAAACTTCGCGGTACGATGGGAGCTCGAACCTGCGACCATACTGGAACGACAACTCTGCCTGCCGGGAAGATGGTGCTCTACCGTTGAGCTATCCACGACCCCTGGGATGTTCGTACGTAGAGTAGAGTCGCGATCTCCCCCCAGCGGAGTTGTCCTTGTAATATTGTTGTATGGGTAATGGAACGTGGAAGGCATTGGTTGATTGTTGTGTTTGTTTGGTTGTTGTTTGGTTGTTGTTTGGTTGTTGTTTGGTTGTTGTTTGGTTGTTGATGAAGTGGTGTGGTGGTGAGTAAAGGTGATCATGGGGAAATGATGATGAATGACGATGAAAAGTGGTGGTGTGTGATGATGAATGATGATGATAATGATGATGATGATGAAAGATGATAATGATGATGGTGACGATGATGATGATAATGGTGGCGGTGGCGATGAATGATGAAAAGATGAATGATGATGATGATGAATGATGATGATGACGATCATGATCATGATGGGTTGATGTTGATGATGATGAGGTGTGGGAAGTGATAGTGATGATGATTATGATGATGCCTTCCCCTTGTTTTTAATAGACAACTTAAATATCCACATGTTTCAATCAAATCAAACAAAAATCATATCAAAATATACCACACAAGAATAACAACTGAAATATCAACAGAATACAACAATCAATCATTCATTGAGCTAAATGTATCCAACGCCCTCAATATTATATAATGGGGTATTGTGTCGGTGGCTGTGATCGGGGCCTTCGTCAAGTTAGGGCCTGACACTGACCAAAAATGACTTCAAACTGCCAGTCTTTTGCCACAAAAAAAAAACAAAATGTGAGTTGTATTGAAACTTTGAAACTAATGAAATAACTTGTTTCCATGAGCTCTACTAACGACAACTCACTAGGCGTGCAAAAACCAAAACATTGACGTCAAACTGCCTGTCCTTTTGGATTTCAGTGTCAACTATAACATAACGAGGGCTACGGTGTGATCCAGACATGGAAACGTGAACGTATATGCTGTGCGTTCGGTTAAGAAGCTCACTGCATTGCCATCCGAAGTATAACGGACCAACACAGATATATGTGTAACCTTGAACGTTTTATAGTCTGGTTTATACAGTTTTAGTGAGAATTACTCATAAACCGCGGGTGGCAAAAAACAATAACCTGACATTAGAATAGAATCGGTATCCAAAGTTAGTTCACAGGTTTCCCTACCAGTTCAATAATTGTCAGTATCTCTGAATCACCACGTCATAATACAGATTGGAGGTGAAAGGTCATCAGTAAAGAAAGAACTGAAATACTGTTTATTTAATGGATAGATACGGCATGTTGTAATGAAATTTTTACAAAAAAATGATGATCATGTGAAAAACTATAATATGTTAGCATTTTGGCAAATTGTACTTATTTACACATTTCTTTCTCATTCTCTCTCACTTTCTCCCCTCTCTATCTATCTCTCTCTCTCTCTCTCTCTCTCTCTCTCTCTCTCGCTCGCTCTCTCTTTCTTTCTGTCTTTCATTTTCTCGTTTGTCATTCCTTTCCATTATTTCCGTTGTAGACTAGAGAGTTTTAAAAAACAAAAAACGGAAGTAACACTTTTATGGGTTGACAAAATAAAATCAACTTCATTCGAACTACAGATTAGTGACGTATTAAAACAATTCATATTTCCAGTTCAACCATTCATAAACCCCAATGTCAAGGACGTTGCTGACGTCATTCATGGTACACCCGGCCCTGGGCTGAGCATTGCTGGAAGTTGGGGAGGTTGCGGGTACACGGGATTGAGGTCGGGTCTCTGGTGAGGTGGGGAGGCACGCATGCGCCGGGGAGAGCTGCGGATTCCGGGCTCGTGTGTTGGTGCTGGGCCCCCGGTGGGTAAGGAGTCCTGTTGTTGAGTCGTTCCATGAAGGTACATGGTGGGACTGTTGGAGGCCACTTGGAACCCAGGGATTGGGCGGCATCTTGTGACGTAGAATAAAACGATGGATGGAGATGAAATGTGTGAGTGATCAGGATTTGTCCAGATGTGTGTGTTTGTGTGTGTGTGTGTGTGTGTTTATATGTGTGAAAGAATGTTTTTTTTTATAGTTGTTTATGTCAAACCATGACACAGAAAGAAAAAAAAAACACACCCTCCCGCGCAACATCATTAGACGACAATGCCTGAATGAATAAAGATGACCAATCAAAGAGAAAAAAAAAAACAAAAAACAAAAAACAAAAAAAAGAAAAGAAAAGAAACGAGAAAAAAAAAGATACAAAAAACACCAAAAAAAAAACAAACAAAAAAAACAAAAAAACAAGAAAAGAATAATTGAAAAACAAAGTCTGATGCCAGCAGGAATAACCCATGTTATCAATATTGAACAAATTGGGGGTTAATTATGAATACTAACACAGTTGAGATTATTATTTTTTTTTTTTCAAATTCCACGAGGCATATTGACCGCTTGAGGCCAAAAATACTTCACTTGACAATAAATCATAGAGAGCCAATCTCCACATACCCTCGCTCGGCGCCTAGTTGAGTCCTTGGAAAAGGCTCTTTAAATCACATTCTCTGACCGACTCAGGTGAAAATGAATACCTGGCCGTTGACGATGTTGTCTCTGTCCCAAATATCTGTAACATCGCCTGACAGGCGTCATGTCTCGTCCTACATGTTATGTTTGCTGTTGGCTAGGGACCCCTTGTGAAGCGCTTTGAGCACGTTTAGTGGATATTGCGCTATATAAAAGCTCAATTTTTTTTTTAAATTCTTTGTCGAAAAAAAAAAATGTATTATCGCCTTAACAGGCGTCATGTCTCGTTCTAGATGTTACGTGTTGCTGTTGGCAGGGACCCTTTTTAAGCGCTTTGAGCACGTTTAGTGGATATTGCGCTATATAAAAGCTCACGTTTTTGGTTTTGTTTTTATTATAATACCGATGGAATATAAAGAATAATGTCTACTCGTTAATACAGGTTTTAAAAACTCAGGTAACAGCTTATTGACTTTAATGTTATCAACTATGTTGAAAATGCTTGATAACAGATACAACTACTTAGGAAAATGTCTTACCCATGGAATAAATGGTAACCTTTGATGGCAGACATGGGGTTCCATACGCTGTTTCCGTAGTGGTTTGTACATCTCCATCCACATCATGGACGAATCGGGGCTCTGGAGGGTGGAAAAGGGGGGGGGGGGGGGGCAGGGAGGGGAATAATGGAGAATACATAAAAGAATTTAAAATTCACCATGCTTAAATCGATCATAATGCTTTTTTAAAAATTCCCAGCGAAAAACATTGAATACAAATTTGATGCTATTTATGCTGTGTGTATAGGTAAAATACTCGCTTTCGAATCGGAAGGTCCTGGGTTAAAATCCTCGCTCGCGCATAGTTAGAGGCCTCTGAAAAAAGGCTCTTTACTCACATTACTTCACCATTCTTAGGTGTAAAACAGACCTGGTCGTTAACAGCATTGTCTCTGACAGAAAAATTCTAATATCGCAGAACAGCCGTCATGTCTCATTCTAACATATCATTACGTGTTGCTGCTGGTCAGGGCTCCCTGCAAAGCGCTTTGTGTACTTTTAGTGGATCTGATCTATATGAAAGCGTGTCCAGAGGAAAAAAAACCCCATAAAAAATCTGATCATGTTTGACTTTTACACATTCTGATCACAAGACATATGAAAAGTCCTAGACCAGCATGAGAATAAAAATACAGATTTTCTTGTTTAGAAACCACGATTCTATGAACGAGATGTATGGAGATGTGACATTCATTATGGCAACCTGTAAAATGCGGGATAAACTGAAAGAAAGAAGAAGAAGAAGAAGAAGAAGAAGAAGAAGAAGAAATAAGAAGAAGAAGAAAAAAGAAGAGGAGGAAGAAGAGAAGAAAAGAAAGATAGAAGAAGAAGAAAAAGAAGAAGAAGAAGAAGAAGAAGTAAGAAGAAGAAAGAAGAAGAAAGAAGAAGAAATAGGGAAGGAAGTAAGGAAGAAAGAAGAAGAAGAAGAAGGAAGAAGAAAAGAAGAAGAAGAAGAAGGGTAGA
>NW_027622764.1:0-11674 GCF_034508935.2 Berghia stephanieae
TACTATTTTACTACTACAACTACTACAAACAACTACATACTACTACTACTATTTTTACCCTAAAACTACAACTACTTTTTTATACTATACTACGGGACAAATACTTAAACTCCCTACAAAAAATTTACTAAAATACTACTACTACACTACTACTTACTACTTTTTAAAATTTTTTTTAAAATTATTTTTAAAAATTATTTTTATTTTTTAATTATTAGTAGAGAAAGTATAGTAGAGTAAAAGAAAGTAGTAGTAAAAGTTAGTAGTAGTAAAAATAGTGGTGGGGGGTTTAGCGAAATTGGGTAGTGCAGAGAAATAGAGAGTTTTTTAAAAGTGTGTAATTAGTGTATTTTTAGTGTAGTATAGTAGAGTTTTTTAGTAATTTATTTTTTTAAAATTATTAATTATTTTTTTAAATTTTTAAAAAATTTTTTTATTTCATAATCACTTTTTTTTTAAAATTTTAAATTTTTATTATTTATTATTTTTTATTAATTATTATTTTTTTAAAAAAAATTTTTTATTATTTTTATTTTTTTTAAATTTTTTAAAATATTATTATTTTTTTAAAAATTTTTATTTTTATTTATTTTTTTTTTTAATTACTTTATTATTGTTTTTATTAAAAAAAATTATTTTTTTATTTTTATTATTTTTAAAATTTTTTTAAAATTTAATTATTATCTTTACAAAACTATTATTTTTTTTAATTATTTTTTTAAATTTTTATTATTATTTTTTATTTTTAAATTTTTATTAAAATTAAATTTTATTTTTTTATTCTTATTTTTAAAATTTTTATTATTATCTTATTTTTTTTTTAAAATTTTTTTTATTTTTATTTTTAAATTTTTTTTTTATTATTATTTTTATTATTTTTATTATTATTTTATTTTTTTTTTTTAATTTTTTTGGTAAACCCAAATATTTCTAAAACTTTTACAGAAAAGCAACCCTCTCCGTTTTGAGGGTCACCCCAAATGAGGGCTGCAACCTCAATAACTAATTAAAACCTTCATCGTTTACAATCTTTTTTAAAATTTTACCTTAGTCAAAAATTAAGTCAACCAAAATAACTGTTAAACCTCCAAACCAAATTTTAAAAACCCTTTTATAAACTTGATTGCCCACTAAATTCCTTAAAATTTTAAAAAACCATGTGACAAAAAAAATTGATTGAAGTAAACAAAAAAACCCCTTTTAAAAAACCAAATTCTAAAAATTAACCCTTTACCAACTTATAATCAAGAATTTTTTTCCCCTTTAAAACCCCCTTTATGAAAAAAAATATTGATTTGAAAATTTAACCAACAAACATAAATTTTTTAAAACCTTTTTAAAAAACAGACGAACATTTTTTATCGCCCGGGAAAAACCCTTTGAACTTTTAAAAAATCTTTTTCCCAAAACCCTTTTATCATTGATAACCCCCTTTCAACCATTTTGCAATTTCTTTTACTGATTTGGAAAAATAAAAAAAATTGTTTGATCAGATCGAGGGGGAAAATAAATGAAATACAGCTTTGGGGAAAAATTTTTTTTTATTAACCCAAAGGAGATGTTTTTGGGCCAATAGCCCTTTGAAAAAAAAAATTTGGGGCTTCGAATGACTTTATTTTTTTCCTTTGGATTTTTTTTATTTCTTTTTTTGGATTAAATCGCCAATATTATAAACGTTTTGTTTTCCCACCAAGTGGGCAAAAAAGGAACCCAGTAAACGTTATTTTTTTGGGTCCCCTCCTTTTCCCCACTTTTTTTTGTTTTTTTCCCCAAAAATGGCCCCATTTTTTTTTTCCCCCCTTTTTTCTTAAGGGCTTTCCTTTCATACAGATAACATCAACTATCTCTTTTTCGAAAGGCCCATTTTCATTTTTAAAAAAAAACCCACTATTACCCCATTTATCACAAAGAGCGTTGTCTGGTGTCATTTATCCCTTAAAAAATAAAAAAACCCCTAAAAAAACCCCCAAAAATTACACATTATGAAATTTACCGTTTTGAATATTTTCCTTTTAACCCCAATTTCGTTGCTTAAACGTTTTTTTTTCCTAAAAAAACAGAAATTTTAACAAAAGGTTCAGGAAAAAAAGAGCTAAGGTCATAGGTTCGTTTTTTTTGTGGGGGTTTTCTTTTCCCCCTTTCCCCGTTCACACAACCCTGAATTTTTTCTTTTTCCTAGTATCAGCTTAAACAAGAAAAAATAAATGGAGGCAAAAAGCAACGGGGAAAACAAACCCCCAAAAACTATAACTCACGGCCCCAAATCGGAACCTCATGCTGGGTCAAACATCCCCCGAATGAACATACATTATACCCCGGATCCAAAATGGTGGGAAAAAAACGCCATTTTTTTTTATTACCTACTTTCCCCCCGTGTTTAAAGTCATTGATAAAAATTTCCCTTTCCCAAAAAAAAAAAGGCCATTTTCAAGAAAAGAGTGCCCTTACTATTTACTATCTACCCTTAGAATCAATAATGGGTTTATCAAAATTTTTACATCTAAAATGAGTAAAAAAAAACAGGGGGGTGTTTTAACAAATTTTTTAAATTTTCTTTTAAATTTGTTTGAAATTAAAAAAAAAAATCAAAAAATTTTCAAAAATAAGGGCTTTTAACCCCCCGTAATCAAGTAGGCTTAACCCGAAAGTAACATTATTTTGATTTATTTCCCCAAAACCCCCCCTTTAATAAACCCTTTTATGAACAACGCCTTACGTGTTTCAGTTTTTTCAAAAAAATTGACCCATCTGGGGGGGTTTTGGGGGGTTAAAAAAACCCCCTTTTTTCCCTTTACTTATCCAGCATTTTTTTGGGTTGACATAATGAATGCCACATCTTCATGGGGTCTGGGCAGCGCAAACGTCTTCCTCTAGGTCCAGTTCTTTCAGTCGTTTCCTTTTCCTTTTCCCCCCAACTTTGTCCCTTTGGGGGTCCCTTTTTTTTTCTTTTTCCCTATTTTTTAAATCCCATACCTTCCTTCCCACGTACCACTCTCTTTGCTCTTTACATGTCCGAATCATTTTTGCCAACTCGACTTCTTTAAACTTGTTTTTTTGTTGGCCCGGGTGTCTCTATCTATATACCATTGCTGGGCTTACAACTTTTTTCTATATTATTTCCCCCTTCAGCTTTTCGGGGAAAATTTGTTTATCATATCAACCCCGTTACCTTTCCCCCAAATTTTTTCAGCCTCCCGTATCCTCTTTTTAACCTCCCCCCCCCATTGCCCCCTCTCCTTGAACAGTTGTTCCAAATATTTGAATTGGTTTGGGTTTCCCGGGGACATCCTCTTTTCCTATCTTTATTCCCCCGGGTTTTGCTCTTTTGTCTGTGCACAAAACCTACTTCGATCTGCAAAACCCCCTTTAAAAAAAATAATAATAAAATAAAAATAATAATAATAATAATAATAATAATAATAAAAAAAATTTAAAAAAATAAAAAAAATAAATGGCATTTATATACGCTTTTAACCCCCCTTGTTTACAAAGGGTCTAAGCGCTTTACAGTGATATAAAACAAAAAATATTACAGTGAACAATTTGAAGGAAACGTAATAAGAATTCAATTTTAAAAACAACAAAATATGAAAAAAAATATTGCAACATTATGACGTAAAAAGTAAAACTTTAAAACGAGAATGAACGTTGTCAAAAAAACCCCGGGTCTCCGGGACGGGAGAGATTTCCCAAAAAAGGGGGGGGGCCAAAAATTTAAAAGATTTCACCTATTTTTTCGCAATGGTTAGGTTTGACAAGGGTCGATTTTTCTTTTTTTTCCCCCCAAAATTTTTTTATTGGGGACTAAAATGTTTTTGAAGGTTTTAATAAGGGGGGGACTGTTCTGCTCAGGGGTTTTTAAAACATAAAAACTTAAAGGGCAACTCTTTTTTCAACGGGAAACCAATGTAACCCGGAGGGAAAAAGAAATTTTTGAGGGTTTTTTTTTTTATTGGAAAATACGGGGGTCGTTTTTTGGGGAAAAACCCGAAGTTTCAAAAATTTTTGGGGCTTTAGCTAAAAATTTGCCCCAAAAAATTTAAAAAAATTTAAAAAAAAAAACCCCGGGAAAAAAATTTAAAAAACTTTTATATGCTTGGGTTTTTAAAATTTCAAATTTTTCTTATTTTTTTTTTTTCAAAGACAAAATTGTAGGTGTTATTCCCCGGGTTTTCCCTGGAAAGATCTTTATTTATGAGACCCCAATTTTTTTTTTTTTAAAATTTTAAATTCTATTGGATTTCCGGAGGAAAAAGGTGATTTTTTCCGGGGTTTTAAAGGTTCTGGGGCCCCCACACAAAAAAACTCAGTTTTTTCTTTTTTTAATTTTAACTTTTTGTGTACAAACCAATTTAATCTCTTTTAAAACCCTCGAAAATTCCCTTTTATTAAGAACCCGTAAATTTCAAGGGGGTTAATCATAATTTGGTTCATCGCATAAAAATGATAAAAATTTTAAACGGGGTATCCCCTAAAAGGGGGGGTTTAACAGAAAAAAAGGGCGGGCCCAAAAAACAGGCCCTTTTGGAAACCCCCAAAAAATTTTGTAAAACTTGTTCGACTAAAACCCCCTTTAAACCCCAAAAAGTCTCCACGATCCGAAAAAATATGTAAACCTTTTTAAAGGGGGTTTTTCCCTTTTTTTCCGAACCATTTTTTTCTTCTTAACAAAAGTCAGGGTCAAGGGGTTTAAAGGCAGCGGAAACTAAAAGGCTTTAAACATTGAATTTTTTAAAAATAGATTAAAAAACCCAATCTTTTAAAAATTTTTAAAAAGGGGCCCCCTTTCAGTACTTTTGTGTTTTTGGGTGACAAAGGGGTTTTTCCAAATGTGTTTTTTAAGATTAAAATTTTAAAAATGTAAGAAATACCTTTTCCCAAAAATTTTTACAAAAAGGTAAATTTGAAACAACGAAAATTGTTTACAAATTAGCAAGGCTTGAAAAAAGTTTTTTTTTTCTTTTTGAGGAAAATTTTTGTTAAAAAAAAAAAAAACCACTCCAAGATAAAAAAGTTTTTTTAATTTTGAAAATCCCCTTCATAAATAAACAAGTTTTGCGTTTTAATGGGTTTATTTAATTTTGGGGGGGCACGAAAGAGAAAAAAAACGCGAAAATAAGGGGGGCTTTTTTTGGGGTTTTTTTTTTTTTCCTTTGGGGGTTTTTTCTTGCGAAAAAGTGGATTAAAAAAATTTAAAATTTTTGAGCAAATTTTTTAAAGGGTTTGGGGGAAAAAGGGAAAAAATATCGCAATTTTTTGAAAATTTTTCAACCAAAAAAAAAAAATTTCATGTATTTCCCCTTTTTAGCGGGCAAAAAAAAACCCCGCCCATTTGTTTTTGAAATATTTTTCCCAAATGTAAAAATTCCCATTTTTTTCCCCTTTTTGGTAATTTTTAAAAAAATTTTTTCGCTTGACATAAAAAAACAATAAACCTTTTTTTTAACTGTTTTTCAATTTTCAGCATATTCAGAAAAACCGCGTCGAATTTAAAAATTTTTTAAAAAAGCTAAAAGAAAAGGTTTTGCCCCCAATTTTTTACGCGAATTTGGGGGCCTTTTTGTGAGCGAAAAAGAGGGCCCCCAAAAAATTTTTGGGGGGGTAGTCTTGCTTATATTGGGAGTTCCCGGAGGTTTCTTCAAAGGGTTTGACAGGGCATTTTAAAGCACAAAGGGAATTTGGGGCCCGTCAGAAAGGATGTTTTTTTGATTGATGTAAGGATGGAATTTAAAAAACGAGGGAAACGGCCCCCCAAACTGTGCTGGAGGGTTTAAAGGGTTCCCGGGTTTAAAGGGGGCCCTTTTTTTTTTCAACCCCGTTTTTTGAAACGGTGAAACGGTTTTTTAAAAAAAGTCTAAAGGGGTAAACCCAGAATTAAATTTAAACTATAAATGGTTTACCCCACATTCTAAAAGAATGTTAGGATTTTTTTTTTTAAAAAAAAAGTTGACAAATGGTTTTTGGGAAGTCTTTTGTTTGGGGTTTAAGGAATGAAGGCTCTTTCATCCAAGTAGTCATTGCAGATGTTAAATAAAAGTTCACAAATTTTGAAATTTCGAATTTTTTTTAAAAAAAAAGGTATTTTCCCTTTTTTTTTTTGTCTTCCCCCCACAAATGCTTTTGAATATTTCAAAGAAAATGAAAGGGCCCCAATTTTTTAGCAGTCTTTCTGTCTCCGAACTTCGTTTTGCTTTAACGCCGAGTTCCCCGGAGCATACTTGGGGTTTGGCGGCCCTTTGTTTGGAATGGCGCTGTTTTTCAAGCGTTTCGATGAAAAACTTTTCCACTGGTTGGAGAAATCTTTGAATTTTTTAAAATTTTTGTTTCAAATCGCCTGGGAAATTTTCCCAAATTTTAATCCCTTTAATGTTTCTGGTTGATTGGGATGGTTTTTTGACATGGTTTTTTAAAACGTCAAGATTAAAAGAAAGGGGGAGTGGTCCGAAAAGGGGAGATAATCGCGGGGGCGTTGGTTTTTTGGAACCTGAATTTTTCTACAATTACCCAACAAAAATGTGACCCGAGGGGGTTTGGGGCGTTGTTACATCGGGAAGTTTTTTCCCCCGTAATGACTCGGCAATTTGGGGGGTTCTGTGACTTTTGTCGAAGTGAAAATTAAAAGTGCAATGACTATAAAAATTTTTTTTTTTTCTTTTTTTGAGGAAAATTTTTGTCAAATATAAAAACACTACTCCCTGGTAAAAATATTTTTAAAATTTTAAAAAATCCTTTCATAAATAAACAATTTGCATTTCAAAGGTGTCATTTATTTGGATCCCCCAAAAAGAGAAAAAAAACGCAAAAATTTGGGGACCTTTTTTTCGGCTTTTTTTTGGTGATCTTGCGTAAAAATGATTTTAAAAGATTGAAACTTGGAGAGCAAATTAGGATGGGGTTTTGTAAAATGGGGAAAAGACTCGTCATTTCTATGAAATTTTTCAAAACCCAAAAAAAAGAAATGTTTAGTATTTCCCGTCAGCGACAAAACCTCCACGCCCCGGGGGTTTTTTGAATATTTTTTCCCAAAAAAAAATCATTTTTTAAAAAAGGCTTTTTTTAAACGCACGGTTTTGTCGCTTTATATAATTAAATGACCTTTTTTTTTAATGTGTGCCAAATTTCGTCATATTTATCGATAAACAGGTCTTTAATTTTTTAAAATAATTACAAAAGCTTCGTCCCCTATTTTGACGCGAATTCGGGGACTTTGTGACGAAAAAGAGGCCCCAAAAATTTGTGCGGGATATCATTGCAAATTAAATCGCCGAGTATAATTTTTAAAGGGGCCGCGCGTTTGTTGCAAATTTTGCATCTCGTTGTTTTTTCTTCTAACATAGAATTTTTATTTTGTTTTTTTTTTTTCTGCGGGGGAGATGCTTTTGAAGTTGTATCCTGTTTTCTGGGGGGAAAATCTAAGAAAAATGGCCTCCATTGTTTTGCAGCGCTTTTCGAAGTTTTCCCCACATTTTACATAATTTTTTAAAAAATACGCCAACCCCCACCCCTCGTGATCTTTCCTTGGGATACGATCTAAATTTACCCAGGGGGTGTCATAGCTTTTTCAACGGGGTCGTCTCCAGAATGTGAGACCATGCCTACTAAAAATTTGGAATCAAAGTTCTTCTTTCCCTTTAATAAATCTTTTTAATTCTTCGGTTTTGTCACGCCTACTGTGCATTCAGAAGGGGACAATAACAAGTTATTGTTGTCGTTTGGAAACGGTTTTTGGGGGTAAGTAAAAGTGTTGGGGGGAGGGGGGGGGTTTGGGTGTGGGGGCGGGGGACGACGAGTTGTTAAATTGAATTTATTTGTTTCCGTTTCCCCTCCCCGGGGCCCTGTTTTATTAAATATTATTGTAAAAAAGGATTTGAGTTAAAAATCACAGCGGAATGTACGTTTACGTTTACCCCCCTGGGGCCTTTGAAAAAATCAATGTTGAATAAAAGTGTTTACAATTATTAAAATAATGATGGGGTAAATCAGGGCTAAAAAAAAAGGTAACAATGTTCGTAAAGTGCGGCGCCATTAAGTGACTGTGAAAAATTTTTTAAAATTACTTTCCAAAAAAATAAAAATTTATACAGTGTCCTTCTTAAGAATTTAAAAAAAACTTCAATAAGAAACATATTTTTTAACGATACAACGAAAAAAAGTCCGGTTTAAAATATTTAGAAATCACAAAACAATTAAAATACACCGGGCACACAACGACACGTCTTCCCTTCAGGCGTTTTTACAATTCCCCCCTTTCCAACACCCTCGCCAACCCCCAGTTGGGGTTCCCGGTTATTTTCAGGCATTCTGCCAAGGGTTTTTAAGAAAATCTGCCAAATCCACAAAAATCTGCCAAACCGTACTTTTTATAGTACCCCTTTTGAAAATCACAATTTTTTTAAAACAAAAATTCGAGGCCGATGTCATAATTTTTTTTTCTTTCCCCAAGTTAACAAAAATCAAGTGACTGAACGGGCTGGGCAGGTCGGTGAACCGCCACAAAAACCTGTTAATCAAACCAAGTGATTAGACCTATTTTGTATTTTTTTGGCACAAACAAACCAATAAATTATTTGAAAAATGTTATGCTGTAAAAGTAAAGCGTTCATTTTTCGGGCCCTCGAAAAAAAAATCGCAAAAATCTCCCAAAACCCAAAACCTTTTTTTTCTCGACGACTTCAAATTTACAAAAAGGACATTTGGCAGAAAATCTCCCAAAATTTGGGCAACCTTGCCCCATTCCTTTTCCGCCTGGCTCCTGTATCTTTTAAAAGTACTACATCATCGCTTACATATTTTCCCGGGGGGCCTCTCGCCGAATGGTTCTCTTAGGCACTTTATATTGCAAACGCGGGGCTGAGAGAGTTCCCTGGGAATTCAATCTTTCTTAAATGGATAAGTTGACCCCCGCTGGCCTTTCCTGTTTTTCTTCCTTTTTTTCAACTTGGGTTCCTTACTTATTTCTCTGTTCCCCCCTTTGCTCTTAGACGGGGGCCCCAAATTTTTTCTTGGTACCCCATCATAGAATTATCCCGGGTTTAAAGAACAATAAGTAAATTTTTTTGCTTTTCTCTATACCCCTTGTGGTCACTTTTTGAAAAAATAAACATTTCCCTTTTTACTTTTATCACCGACAAATCCAAACTGTTCTTTACTTATGTCCACATCTTTTCTTGTCCCCCTATTGATTACTCTTTTTCCCAACTTAATTGGTGGCTCATTTAAATGTGCCCCAAAGTTAACATTCTTGAAAAACTCCTTTATTATTTATTGGGAATCAACGTACTTTTTGTCCATTCTTTTGTCATTTTCTCTTTCTGTAAGATGTCATTGAAAACCTACCAGAAAAGTACCCTCCCTTCCAAGGGTTTTTCCGACTTCTGCTGGATCTCATTTGTCCAACTGCTTTCCCCCCTTTTTCATCTTTTCGCATTTCATCCCCCCTGTTCTTGCTCATCCTCTATTCTTTTTCTTTAGGTTGTATAACTATACTTTTTTCCCCTCCCCTTATTCTTAAATTTATGAGGTGTCCATATAGGGTTTTTCCCTCTTGTCGATCTCTATCTTTGCCCAATATTCTTCCTTCTTTTCTTTGATCTCTTAAAATTTTAGCTCTCCTATTTTTGCCCCCTGTTTCCTATTCTGAAAAATTTTTTTGGGCCCTTTCTTTGCTTTCAAATTTGCTATACTATCTTTGGGGTTTCTCGGACTTTGTTTTTTTGAAAGGGCCCTTTTTTTGTTCTTTCTTTGCTGCTTTATTCATCTACTTCATACACCCGGTTTTCTCCATTTTCTTCCTTGCTTCCCTCTTTTTCTTTTTCTTTTTGAACCCTTCATGCCACCACCGCTTCTTTTTCCCGCTCTTCCCCCCCGGAGCTGAACCCCAGCCTTTTTTGGCCCCTTCCGGGTTGTATCAGCTTCTTTTCCATTCCTTTGGGGAAAACAATTCCTTTTCTTCCTTTCACCGTGTAGCACATATTTCTCTTTGCTTTTCCTTTCAGTTTCTACCATCGTGTTTTTTTCCCTCACTTTGTTTCTCTTTTATCTTCCCTTTTCCAAAAGGCCACTTTCGCGATAACAATCTTTTTTTGCGTGCCCCCCCTCTCCCGGGCAAACTGCCACAATTGATACTTCCTTCAAATTTCTCCTCGGACAACTAATCCACTTGTGTCTTTTTTTCCCCCCTTAATACGTCATTTGTCCATCCCCCCCTTCAAAGTAGTATTAGTATTGCCAGCCCACCTTTATGCAAATTTAAAATATCTTCGCCCCGCTTCTTTTCTGCTGCCATACCGATACCTTCCCACTTTCTTCTCCCAAATTGCTTTCTCCAACGTGCCCATTAAAGTCCCACCGAGAAAATTTTTGATTTGTCGAAAATTTTCCATTTTTGTACAGCCTGTCGGGGTGCATATGCCTCTCGACAGAAATTTGTCCATTTTTGACTACATTTTTATCCCAAAAGTCTGTCGGAAACCCCGGGGGACTCTAATAAGGGTTTTGTAAAAGTTCTTTTATCCGGGTGGGGCTATGTGGTCTTTGGGTATGCACTTGCTTTCGGATGGGAAGGGCCCCTGGCTCAAGCTCGCTCGGGCAAGTTAGTCCTTGTAAAAGACCTTTACTCAAAATCTCTAGGTTCATGTCCCCTCCCCCGTGTTAAGCGTTTGCTTTGTAAAGGGGACCCCTTTAAAGGCCCCTTGAGCCTTTTAGTGGATATTGCGCCATATAAAAGCTCATTTTTATTTTTGGATGATACCCCCTTTTTTCCCTTTCTTTTGGGCCTCATTGCATTTATAAAAAAATTTTAATCCCACCCAAACTTTGCTGATTCCCTTTCCCTTTGTTTCTTGCACACCAGAAGCTAATTTTTTTCTTTCTTTCCACTATCAGCGATTTCCCCTTTATCTGCCCGCCACACTTCCCCTTTAAATTCCCTCTTTTCTCCCCTCCCTCCCTTTCCCCCACGATCTTTTCGCCTTTTCCCCCCTTTTGTTGGGACCCAGCCCCTGAATGGATTCATATCTGATGTCATCTCCCACAACGGGGGCCATCGTGGTTATAAAAAAAAGAAAAACGTTACTTTATGCTGGGAAACTTTTCATATGTTTTTTCTTAGATCAGAAAAGTGTAAAAGTCAAAACTGAAAACGATTTATGTTTTTTTTCCCCCCTGGGTACGCCTTTATGTCGTTTGGGGAAAAATTTCATAAGGGCGCCGCCTTTTTCCGATATTTAAGAGCCATTTAAGTTCCAGCGTTATTAGGGGGGAATGACGTTACCTGTTGAAGGGGAATTCCACTGCCATCCTGGGCCAAAAAAACGAGGCGTCGTTTTACCGGGGGCCCGGCCCACCGTATGATATTTCTGTTTTCATTTGGGAGTGTTAAATCGTAGCCATCGTTTTGTTTTAGATGAATGCGCTTTGGCAAGGAGTTCCAACATTGCCATCCGGAAGTAAACGGGAAAACAAAAACTCTGTTTAACCCAAAAACGTTTAATCAGGGTTAAAACGTTTAGTGGAACAACTCCAAACGCGGATACAAAACATAACAAAGGCCTGAGTGACGTCATCTTTGAACTATCATACCTGATACTGAAATCCAAAAGGCTGGCAGTTTGACGTCCCTTGTATTGCCGTTAGTGGAGCTCATGGGAAACAAGTCATTTCAAAGGTTTTAAAT
>NW_027622765.1:0-11671 GCF_034508935.2 Berghia stephanieae
CACTCAAAAAGGTAAGACAAAGGGGAATTGGTTCAAATAGGGAACAGTAGATTCCAAGAGCACACCGTCAAAGTACTTAGTGTGAGATCACCTAAAAGTCTCATCCAGACACGACACAATCACAGGTCCCAACTAAGAGGAATACACTCAAATGTTTACCAATCATAATATAAATATGTAAACTAAACATAATACAATGCATAACAGAGAGATGATTAACAAGGAAAAAAATATCATCTCCCAAAACTATAAATATACATTCGACTGTTTCCCTCCCAGACAAGGAACTCCGGCAAGGATCAGGACAGAACTAAGTAATCTCATTCCAAGACAATGACAGTGACAGGAAACAATTGGAAAAGGGTGGGGGGGGGGGGGGGGGGGGGGGGGATAGAAGACACAGTATGTACCTCCCTGCCCACTATGGGAGGTCAGGATCCCCACCCAAGAATCCTGATTTACGTCCCGACTTAATTCTGACCTCTTTGACCACCCGGCAATGGTTGGGTCGCTAGGCTTAACCCTCTCCATACCAACTATAGGAAAATCGTCACATTCGTGACGATACAACCAACATTTTACATATTCAAATTTCTTTTGTACATCATGGAATTTAAAGAAAATGAACAGTGTATTGTAGAGCACGTTTTGCTAAAGAAATTGTGTATGGCAAGAACTTTACTGCTATTGTGGTTGAGTGATAAAAAATATATTTTTGTGTTAGTTGGGTGTGAAGTTTTGAGGAAAATCCTGAAAATGGCTGGTAAGGAGAGGGTTAATACCCAAACTTGCTGGAAAGTACTCTATAGTAAGACTGGGAACCTTTTTGAGGGTTTATAAATCAATGCGTCACTCCAATGTGCACTTATTTGCCAGGTCTGATAACACAATCAATTAATGGAACGTTATGTGAGCTCGGATGTCAGACCTGCATATTGATGTACACGTCGCCTCACTGCAGGGCTTGATAAGAACAATGTGAGAGGTGATAAAAAACGTGTTGATGAAACGCATGGGAACGTTTTAAGAGCCGTTCTGTAGGCCGAAGACCCATGGGCCTCTGACCTACTTTCGATTTTCATCTATCCAATCAAACTGATTGTAAATTATTTTGATTTCACAGCATTTTTCAATTGATTTTAGAGACAGGAAAGTGGGGTGAAATGTCCGCTCTATGAGACGTGGAGTGAAACGTTAGCATGCATTTCGATATCAATAAATATAAAGACAAGTTTTAAATTAAAACAAGAGGTGATTAAAACAACGACAACATCACAACAGTTGTATAAGATAAATAAAACAATTAGCATTTGAGTAAAAGTATTAAGCTTGATATACGTCCAGTTGTTGAAGTTTGTTTGTTAGGGTTTTACGGCGCTTGGGGCAACATATCAATTTAGGTCATTTCAGCGCCAGCAAATTAAAAAAAGAAAATAGGATAGCAAAAAGAATAATAAATTTCGATTTAAAATTTAAAACACGAGAAAAAGTAAGACAAAGGAGAATGGTTTAAAAAAAAAAAGATGTAAATTTCAAGAGCGTACACCGTCAGTGTACTTAGTTTGAGATCACTTTAAAAAAGTCTCATCCAGACATAAGCGTAGGGTTTTAATAAGAGGAATACACTCAAATGCTTACGATAACTTTGTATTCAAAACAATACAATATATGGCAGAGAAATTGTTTACGAGTAAAAATAGCACCTGCGAAGTCCCAGGTTTGAAAGTATTTGCTTAGACGACTTGACTTACTTGACTTAGATGCCTTTCGCGTCTCGACCGAAAGATCGGGTCGCCTTGGCTGTTTCCAGTATTTCCTGTGTGAGGTGTCTCCAATATTGCCGGTCCTCTGCTAGGGTTCTCAGATTTTCAAGGTTCCCTGCCGTTATGAGACTAATGCTTTGTCAAAGTGTTGTGAGGTTTTTGTTTAGGATCACAGGGAGTGTTGTGATCGGTCTTCCTCTGAAAAGGTTCCCGTGTTTTTGGAAGTATCCCGACATGGCTTGGTTTGCTGGTATGTTTTTGTCCCTGCGTAGTATGTGACCGAAAAGTTGCCATCGTTGTTGTAAAATGTCAAGGGAGATTGGTCTTTCTTTTGTGATCTTATAGAGTGATTCATTTGAGATCTGATGCTTAGACGAGGGTCGTTTAAATCGATCGATATTTGAAGGACGAGTTTTCTGGCCAAATTTCTAAACATGTGTTTTTCCAGAGCACGGCAGTATTCACGACTATACCCATTGTAGAGACGAGGACTCCGGCTAGGGCCTGGACAAAACTAAATAATCTCACACAGACAAAGACAGAGCAAGTTGGAAAACAGCTATATGGGGGATAGAAGAGACAGCAAGTGACCTCCCTGCCCACTATGGGAGGTCAAACAAATCCACCAGTTGGAACATTAGAACGCCCCAAGATACAGGTCTGTAGACAATGGATCGCGAGCCATTTTTCAACTTGGGGTTTTGACACCATCGATCAAAAACACCGATTTTGGAATTTTTTGGTTCTCAAAAAGAAAAAGAAAGAAAATATTATTTTTTCATTCATTTCATTCACTGGTTTGGGTCTTTTCAAAAATTTTTTTTTTTTACCAATATTGGGCGGTTTTAATCATTCTGTATCGTCGTTATAGGTTAAAAAACAACATTTAAGGTGAACAATTTTAATTATCTGTGTTGATACCCATTTTTCGACCTAATTTGGGGGTCTGACATAAAAAAATCATAACAATCTCGTGGCAAACGTTCCACAAAAACTAATGAAGGAATGACCTCCATATTCTTCCCTCTTGTCAACATTGTACCATAGTGTGTCACCATAGACAGATTTAACGGCTTTAACTTATGGAATTTTTATTAGAACATTACAAAGTTGAGAATCAAAATGTTATGACAAAATTGATGTTAAAAATTCAGAATTAGGATTATAATTCAAAATTCACATATCTTATCAATATATCTCTCTATGGTGACATAATACATTATCTCTGTGATAACTGTGGAAATTTTCAGACAATTTAATTGAAGAGATTCAGAGAAACGTTTGACACAGTATCCCATACCCTTAGAAATATGCCATTTTGAGAAAATAGCCAAATGGCTTCCCGTTTTTCACACTTTTCTTACTATCTGTACCATGTTCGACTGTGTTTTTCGTGCCTTTATATTCTACTTTAAGAATTTGGACTTAAATTATATTATTTCTAGGGTAATAAAATATCAATTTCCACCAAAATCTCAAAATCAATTTTTCGAAGGATTTTCCTAATAATTAGACCCAAACCATCCCTTAAGTTTACGTTGTGATATGATTGACGGCGACCTTTTCAATGCTTTCAGTTTCGGGCCATTTTAACAGTTTCAAGTTAGACGACAGAATTGTCCAAACATTTTAGCTGAAAACTGGTTTCAAACGACAAGGGATTTGGTTATGCCTGATTGGTTGGCAATGATTGTCGGTCACAGATCGATTGTCTACGGACCTTTCGACGGACTGGGACTTGAGATTTCATCAGAGGTTGGACTCCACGTGTATCGCCTACTTAGGAGATCAATAGATACAGTAATATTTAGTTTTCATATTAATTCATGTATAAAATATAAAGTAATTATCATCAATAATTAGGTTTTCTTGTACATTCAACAATCATATAGATTCACCAAGAGGCCGCTGTGCTTTGTGTCCATGAAATGCTGATAGAATTCATTTAAATCAAATAATTTCTGTTGTTTTAACAATTATAACAATGAATGAAATTGGCTTACATTACAGACTCCCCCAATTGGCTTCTACAGTCATGACGTCACTTCCCTCGTAATGACGTATAGTAACTTAGTAACTGGCTCTAAACTATCGGAACAATGGCGGACGCCTTTATGAAATATTTCTCCGACGAGCATAAAAGTGTATCCAGAGGAGAAAATCATTACAAATATGATCATGTTTTGACTTTTATAAATTCTGATCACATGACATGTGAAAAGTTCTAGCCAGAATGAAGAATAAAAAGTACACATTTTGTTTGTTTAGAACACGCTGCTCACCGTTGCTGGGCGACGTTTGTTTTGTTTTGTTTTTAAGGGTCTTACGGCGCTTGCAACACATTAAGGTCATATCAGCGCCAGTAAAAAGGGATAGTAAAAAGTTATAGAATTACAATTAAAGCACAAAAGAAAAGGTAAGACAAAGGGAATTGGTTCAAATAGGGAACAGGTGTAGATTCCAAGAGTACACCGTCAAAGTACTTAGTTTGAGATGATACCTAAAAGTCTCATCCAGACACAAGCACAGGTCCCAACTAATTTGTTTTGTTTTTAAGGGTTTTACGGCGCTTGCAACACATTTAGGTTATATCAGCGCCAGTAAAAAGGAAGAAAATGGGATAGTAAAAAGTTCTAGAATTACAATAAAAGCACCCAAGAAAAAGTAAGACAAAGGGGAATTGAGAACAAATAGGGATCAGATGTAGATTCCAAGAGCGTACCACCAATGTACTTAGTTTGAAATCACCTACAAGTCTCATCCAGACACAAGCACAAAATCCAACAAAGAGGAACACACTCAAATGCTTACATTATACATTCAAAATAAAAATAATAATACATAACAGAGAGATGATTTACAAGGAAAAAAATATCATCTCCAAAAACAATAGCTATGCATTTGACTGTTTCCCTCCCAGCTAGGATTCCGGCCAGTGCCAGGACAAAACCAAGTAATCTCATTCCGAGACAAAGACAGAAAACATGTTGGATAACAGATATAAGGGATAGAAGACACAGTATGTACCTCGCTGCCCGCTATGGGAGGTCAGGATCCCCACCCAGTCAGGTCCCAACTAAGAGGAATACACTCAAATGTTTACCAATCATATAATAGAATATGTAAACTAAACATAATACAATGCATAACAGAGAGATGATTTACAAGGAAAAAAATATCATCTCCCAAAACTACAACTATACATTCGACTGTTTCCCTCCCAGCCAGGGTCAGGAAAAAACCAAGTAATCTCATTCCAAGACATAGACAGGAAACAATTGGAAAACGGGTATGGGGGGATAGAAGACACAACATGTACCTCCCTGCCCACTATGGGAGGTCAGGATCCCCACCCAGGCTGGGCGACGTGACATCAGACTATGTAATCCAATTGTGGTGAGTGTCCAAATGGTTTGTTGCTATTCTAACCACTGGATATTGGTTCAGTTATTCATACACACATCATACCCATGATAGCCCCTTGCTAATCGGAATGTAATTGTTGCTGCTCGAAGATCGAAGAAATATATAACAATGTGAAATTGAATGTAAGCTTCAATTTAATTACGAAGACAGATAATATGGACGTTCGGGTTTCCCCTTTATCAACAAACAGGATGAATGAAACACTACAGACGAATGAGATAATGTGGTAGTGACGTTTTAATTGTAATATAAATTGTTAACAACGCCACTACCACATTATCTCATTCGTCTGTAGTGTTTCATTCATCCTGTTTATTGATAAGGGGGAAACCCGAAACGTCCATTTTATCTGTTTTCGTAAATTAAATTGAAGTTTACATTCAATTTGAGATTGTTATTTACTTGCTAATCGTAAGAAAGTACGATACGTAGGCTACAAAGCATTATTCGTACGTATCACCAAAGAGTTGACTCGAGTGTTTATTTGTACCATAACGAGTAAACCAATGAATATCTACTACGTTTTCACTATTTTGTATAGAAACTTACAGATCAAACTGTTTTGGTTTGTTTTTAAGGGTTTTATGGCGCTTGCAACACATTTAGGTCATATCAGCGCCAGTAAAAAGGAAGAAAATGGGATAGTAAAAAGTTCTAGAATTACAATTAAAGCATCCAAGAAAAAGTAAAACAAAGGGGAACTGAGAACAAATAGGAATCGGATGTAGATTCCAAGAGCATACCATCAATGTACTTAGTTTGAGATCACCAATAAGTCTCATCTGGACACAAGCACAAATCCAACAAAGAGGAATACACTCAAATGTTTACATTATAAATTCAAAACAGCAAATATAATAATACATAACAGAGAGATCATTTACAAGTAAAAAAATATCATCTCCCAAATCAATAAGTATGCATTTGACTGTTTCCCTCCTAGCTAGGACTCAGGCCAGGGCCAGGACAAAACCAAGTAATCTCATTCCAAGACAAAGACAGAAAGCATGTTGGAAAACAGATATAAGGGATAGAAAACACACTATGGGAGTCAGGAACTCCACCCAGGAGATCAGTGGCCAATAGGATTGCTGGAAGTTGTGAGTACTTTTCATGATGTGAGTTCTAACACTTCAAAGCACGGCCAATGCATCAAACCCATTGAAAACTGCTATAGATTGCCTGGTATAGACGATAGCAATAGAGATAAACGTCACACGCTGTAAGCAACAACCGGACAATCATAAAAAAAACATAACAACTAGAGCTTTTATATTGCGCAATATCCACTAAATGTCTTCAAAGCGCTTTACAGAGGGTCCTTGACCAACAGCAACACGTAACATGTAGAACAAGACATGACGCCTGTTAGGCGATATTACAATTTTTTCAACAGAGACAACGCTGCTGACGGCCAGGTGCTCATTTTATACCTGAGTACGGTGAGAGATTGTGAGTAAAGAGTCTTTTCCAAGGACTCAACTATGCGCCAAGCGAGGCTTGAACCCAGGACCTTCCGATCCGAAAGCGAGTGTCATACCACAAGACCACATAGCCGCACGTACCATAATACAATTGTGAATCTGTAAATAGGTAGATGAATATACTTAGGCCTGGTAAAATGAATAAGAACAGGTGACCCTACCACATGATGTAGATTAATCTGGGAATCACCCCCCCCCCCCCCCCCTACCCATGCCTACCGTCTGATCCAGTAGCTAACGTTTAAAAATAAAATAATCCTTCATTTACAACAATAACAATCAAGAAAATATATGTGTCCCATAGCCCAATATGGCGTGGTATCCGTCAATTTCAGAAAGATTTAATTTTGTTTTAGATGATAACACAACAGAGAAAAAGAAATATCACCAAGGACAACCAATGACGCGTACGCAGCAAGGGGAAAGAATTCATGGCGGCCGACAACTGTGAAGACTTTGCTTCTCCAAGATCGAAGAGGTGCAAGGGAAGTAAGCCTCACACGACAAGAAACGTCCAATAAATTTGTAATTGTCACTATTTGGTTGACGGCGTTAAGCTCACCCAGACATTGTAACTCAGTGTTACAGAGTGTTCTATTCTTTAATGTATAGACATTCCATAAAGGAATATAGATTATATTATATCAAACAAGATGTCTAATGTCCATAGGAATATCCCATGTTGTCCAAAAGTGAGCAAATTGGGGATTAATTAACTTGACCAAAAAAAAAATAAAAAAAATAACAACCTCGAAAAAGCATGAAGCGGGATTTAAACACAGGACCTTCCGATCACAGTGCAACGCATTAATCACTCGGCCACTTGGCCCCCGTTCTTTTAAAAGCAGAATAAAATCCAATGGTGACCAAGATCACGAGTGCCAAACCCCCCCCCCCCCCCCCCCCCCCCCCCTGAAGTCACATCCAGACGGAAAATGACTCATCCCCCCCCCCCCCCCTGAAGTCACATCCAGACGGAAAATGACTCACCCCCCCCCCCCCCCTGAAGTCACATCCAGACGAAAAATGACTCACCCCCCCCCCACCCTGAAGTCACATCCAGACGGAAAATGACTCACCCCCCTCCCCTGAAGTCACATCCAGACGGAAAATGACTCACCCCCCCCCCCTGAAGTCACATCCAGACGGAAAATGACTCACCCCCCCCCCCCTGAAGTCACATCCAGACGGAAAATGACTCCCCCCCCCCCCCCCCGAAGTCACATCCAGACGGAAAATGACTCCCCCCCCCCCCCTGAAGTCACATCTAGACGGAAAATGACTCCACCCCCCCCCCCCTGAAGTCTCACATCCAGACGCCCCCCCCCGAAATGACTCACCCCCCCCCCCCCCCCCCCCCTGAAGTCACATCCAGACGGAAAATGAATCCCCCCCCCCCCTGAAGTCACATCCAGACGGAAAATGACTCACCCCCCCCCCCCCCTGAAGTCACATCCAGACGGAAAATGACTCACCCCCCCCCCCCTGAAGTCACATCCAGGCGGAAAATGACTCACCACGTTCTAGCAATCTATTGGACACTCATTGAATGGAATCATCCAAGAACATCCGTGGTTTCACAATCCACTCAGGCTGTTGTTCTACGAGGAAAAGAAGACACGTTTTCATGTGAGGCTGGATGAGAAAACCCAGGAAGATGCGGCAAGTTTCGATTCGAGATATGAGCCAAAATGGAAGATGAAGTGTTTCCCATAGCAACAAATTTTATTCAGAAATTTTTTTTAAAAACCCCAGTATCTTGGGTTCTAATAGACATAGAAAGAAAGTTTAAAGTGGTAAATGATCAGAAAGATGTGGTCTACACCACTGCATACATAACTCAATTTATGGAATTTGCGGATCTATCCGGGTTTTCTCAGCCAGTCACACAAATATTTCCCCCTCAAAGTTAAAGTCACAAAATAAAAAAAAAAAAAAACAAAAAAATAAATGAATAAATAAAAAACCCCAAAAACACATTTGTACACGGGACGTAGCAAGTGTTGAACCTGAACCTCGTCAACTCCAAAACACGACCAGCTTTCCACAGAAATAGATACTGTGGAATGGGAGGGGGATTAAAACTAGCCCCTCCTCCACCCCAAATGCCCCCCCCCACCATTAATATGTATTATATAAATTGGTAAATTGTACATCATTTGATAGAGTTCATCCTTCCCCAAGAAAAAACAACATCGGACATGTTATTTCAATATCAAGATAATGTCAAAAATACATGTTAAAACGGTGGCTGTCTTTTTGTCTTTGATTGTTTTTGAGGGTTTTACGGATCTTGCAACACATTGAGATCAGCGACAATAAAAAGGAAGAAAATAGGATAGTAAAAATTTCTAGAATTACGATTAAAGTACCCAAGAAAAAGTAAGACAAAGGGGATTTAGTTCAAATAGGGAACAGATGTAGATTCCAAGAGCATACCATCAATGTACTTAGTTAGAGATCACCTAAAAGTCTCACACAGACACCAGCACACGATCCCACCAAGAAGAATACACTCAAATGTTTACAAATTATATGTTAAAGATAACAAAAACAGTACATGATGATTTACAATGAAAAATATATCATTTCCAAGGATTCCTGTCAGGGTCAGGACAAGACTAAGAATCTCATTCCAAGACAAGTACAGAAAGCAATTGGAAAACAGATACAGTGGGACAGAAGACACAGCAAATTCCTCCCTGCCCACTGTGGTAGGTCGGGAACCCAGCCAGAAAACGGTGGCAAAATGGTGTTCGTCCGCCCATTCCACGTCCACACCTTGATTCAATATCAACGTCTTTGAAAATCCAAGAGCCGCTCGATTTGTTCCCTGTAGCCTTTGGATTCTTTTACTCAGTACTTTCAGCCAATCCTGTTCCACAGATCCACACGACACTGTGACGTCACAACCAGAGTAAATGACGTGATCCATCCACCATCAATAACCAATGGAAGATCCTGGTTGAAGACGTACACAAGTTGTTTTCATTCAATTCGCCAAACGCCTGGATATTTGAATCCCCTACCATGCCGACACATCCCAGGAAATCACCGTGTAAGCCATAACACTAACACACAAAACTTAAGAGCACAAGAAATACCTCCAGGAGTTGTTGAGAAAATCATAGACAAAATCTTCAATGTAATCCCAAATACAAAATACGATGTTATGACGTCATCCAATTATGATGTCTATCTCAATGACCGGAAGTCATTTTAATGGAATTGCACAACCTTGAGTTCAATGTAGTCTGTCATCATATTATGTCAAACTGCTCAATATTAAAGTTACCGAACTCAATCTCAAAGCCAACACTTGACGAGGACGAGAGACGCATGCGCACAACCAACATGACGTTCTCTCTCTAATAACTTTTCCGCCGGTGACGTCGCAGACTATGGGTGACGTCCAATCAAGGGACGCTACTCTTCCGCTAATCTCATTCCCTATAGCGATGCTGTAGAGATTTGATCAAATCCACACGAATGTCTGAAACTGACACATCGAGCGAAATTGAATTTCGTTTTCGGCGTCGGAGAAAGAGATAGATAATGGCTACCGCCGGCTTGTATGGTTGATAAGCACAGTGCAAGTACAATGGGTTGATAAGCACAGTGCAAGTACAATGGGTTGATAAGCACAGTGCAAGTACAATGGGTTGATTACACACCAGTCTATCCTCACATGAAGGAAGACACCATATCATGGAGAGTCACAGTCAACAAAACTTGTCCATAAACTATGCGTGTTTACACGTTGGAGACCCACTCGATGTTTCTCTTGAAACTGTATCTGATCCCCGACATTTAACAAATATTAACGGTTAAGACTTGTAAACATTTTAAATACACGTACTGCTTGTCATACACAATTCACGTCATGTAAAAATATCAGACTTAGTTTTTTTTTTTTTAAACAAAGAAAAGTAATTCAAATAATCGTTCTATTCAGTCTTCAATGCTTTGCAACGTGTTTCTAGATCACGTGCCGGATTTGACCAATGAAACAGCTGTGCGTGGAGCATTTGTGACCATAGACTTACTTTCTCCCTCTCTCAGCAATTCGCATCAATGATGATTATGCTCGTATACGGCGAGAGTTATCGTTGAACAATTTAAATTACAAGTAGGTATTCCGCCGCGTCTCTTTTAGTTTTCACACGGCACGCCTGTTGTTATAGCTGTTGTTGGCAGTACGCGATTTGATTGGGTGCATGCGGTAGGTGGCGCTGTTGGCTGTGGTCACGTGATCGTCCATCGTCTCCAGGGTCGTGTGCAGTAGGGAGCCGTTCTTGTCGCTCCTCTCGCTCCCCATCCTGGTGCTGTAGTGGACTCGCTCCATCATGAGAAGGTTGTGACGTTGACGGCAAGGCTTGCACGGACACCATCGGAAGAATCGCAGGAACCCATGCCGGAACCTGGGACGAGGGGGTGGGGGGGGGTGGAAATATTAGAATTAAATATTGTCGGAATTCTGTTTTATATAGATAAATAAATGAATGAATAAATAGGTAAATAAATGAATAGAGAAATATATAGTGCATAGGTACACATACTTAATAAATCAATAATTATAGACAGACATACATGAAAAGGCAAGAAAAGAAAAGAAAACAATTGAAAAAAAAAAACTCCAATAAAACATTTTTTAGAAAAAGAACTTGTGAAGGTTGAATTGAATTAATTAATCAGATCACAGATAAAGAAATGATGCACAAATAAACTAAAGAAAGCAAATTAACAAACATGAATAAAGAAGAAAAAAAACCCCAACAAACCGGAAGTGAACAAGCGAACTAAGGATGAAATAGGAAAAATCATCGGAAGACTGATATAATAATAGGGATTAATAAAGAAACGATACAAGATAGCATGATCGTAAAATCCAAAATACAACCAAAAAAACAAAAAAACAAAAAAAAAACAAAACAAAACACACTTTATACAGAGCTTATATAACTATCACCTTTTCCTATTTCTATTTTGTATCTATCT
>NW_027622766.1:0-11668 GCF_034508935.2 Berghia stephanieae
AGAAAAGAGGGGATGGAATAAAGATAATAATAACAACAGATGAAAAATGAATAATAATGATAGAAAAATTTGATAGATAGATGATAGATAGATAGATAGGTAGATAATAATAGATAGTAGATGAGATTGATAGATGATAGGTGTAGATATGATAGATAGATATTAGATTAGATAGATAGAAATATAGGTAGATAGATATTAGATAATAGATAGATAGATAGATAGGTAATAGATAATAGATAGATAGATAGATAGGTGGGTAGATAGATAATAGATAGATAGATAATAGATAATAGATAGATAGATAAAATAGATAGATAGATAGAGGGATGGATATATAAGAAAAGATAGAGATGGAGATAGAGAGAGAGAGAAAAAAAGAGAGAGAGATAAGAGAGAGAGATAGAGGAGAGAGAGAGGGGAGAGAGAGGAGAAAAGAGAGGGAAGAGAGAGGGAGGGAAGAAGAGAGGGAGAGAGAGAAGAGAGAAAAGAGAGAAGAGAGAGAGGGGCGGATTTTAAACAAATAATAAAATTATCAAAATCTTACTTGCACTCCCCCCTTTCACCTCGTTCTATCCGAGGTCACTGTCCTTTGTTTATAAAATGCATTTTCTATGTTTTAGAAATCGATTTTTAATCGGTTTTAATCCCCTATGGATGTGTGTTAAAATTTATATTGTTTTTTTCAATTTAAAAAAGAAATAACAAAATAATAGAAAAATTCCCCCCTTATTTTGAGCATTCTAAAAGAAAAAGTAGGGCCGGGGGGATTTGGAAGGTAACTCCGGAGCCTTTTTGTATCTTTGTTTCCATACCCTTTTGTAAAAGGTTCCATAAACATTAAAACAAAAAGATAAATTAAAATTTTTGTGTATTATATTATGAATATTAATTTAAAAATTAATTAAAAATGTTGGTCTTTGCCTAAAACATACTAAAAAATTAAATTGATTTTTAAAGCCCCTTACCATTTAAAAAAACCAACTCGGAAGACACGTATTTAGTTGGGCCCAAAAAAAATTATTTTTTAAAATTTATATAAAATAAATAAAATATAAATATTATATATATAATATATAAAATAATTAACATCGTTTTAAATGACCCTCATCTTAGGGGAAAAAACCTCAAACTGGAACTTTTGAAGGATAATTTAAAATTTAAAATTTTATTGCTAAATCTGAAGGACGAGTTTCTGGCCAAATTTTTAAATACGGATTTTACCAGAGTAAGACAGTTAACTGTTGAAAGAATTTTAAAAACTTGACTTTCATATACCGCCAATATCCACTAAACGTGCTCAAGAGCTTTAAAAAGGGGCCCTGACCAACAGCAACACGTAACATGTAGAACGAGACATGACGCCTGTTAGCATATTAAAAAATTTTTCGACAAGAGACAACGCTGTTAACACAAGGTACTCATTTTAACACCTGAGTACGGTGAGAGAATCTGAGTAAAGAGCCTATTCCATAACTCAACTATGCACCGACGAGGCTCGAACCCAGAACTTCCCACCGAAAACGAGTGTCAACCACAAAACCACATAGCCACAAACCAAGTGGTCAATTAAGGGGCAGCACTGATGTAAGTGAAGATCTGAAAAAGCGTGTAAAAAACATTTCCAAAGTAAGACTGCTACACTAAGTCTTTTTCCCGACTTAATCGAGTGAGTCTTTACTTTTTTGGTTTTGTCGTATGACACTCGCCTTCGACCTCAACGTCCCGAGTTCGAGTCAAGCCCAAGTTGAATACGCTTCAACATCGTAAAAGTCACTTCCCTCTTTTTTAAAGCATGGAAAACTTAGAAACTGGCTCAAACTATGGGAACAAAAGGCGTAGCCCTTATGAAAACTTCTCCGACGAGCTTTAAATTGTATTAAAGGGGAGAAGACATTAAAATAGATCTTGTTTTGACTTTAAAAACTCTTAAAAAAAAAACTATTTTTGTGTTGGGGGGGGTTTGAAATTTTGGGGAAATTTCGAAGGGTTGGGGAAAGGGAAAAGGGGTAAACAGAAAAGAAACAAATACTTTCTAGCATAAAATTGACACAAAATAACTCATCTACAATAAGTTTACTAAATAAAATATATTCTTTAAAGGTTGATTACAACAGAAATCTGAATGATAAAAGTGCGTTTATCGTAACGAATGTGACGATTTCCTATGGTTGGAAGGAGAGGCGTTAAGGACTTAGGTCTCGCCCAAAAATTTTACGAATGCTGAGTCTAATGGCCCTTTCCCTTTTGAAAAAGCGTTTTGAGCACGTTTTTGATATTGCGCTATATTAAGATAGTTCGAAGTTGACGCAACAAGTCTTTTTTTGTATAAAAATACATTACATGGCATATTTTAAAAAATTTTTTTTTTCCCAAATTTTTAAAAGTAACAAAAATCTCTAGGATGAGTGGGGTTTTCAATCAAGGGGCTCGACAAAAGGAACAGGGCATCATCTTTAACGAAACTGGACACAACCCTTAAAGGAAAATAGTGGAGGGGTTTCCAAGGGCCTCGGACAATGTACTGCGGACTTGAAAATGAAAAAGGACACAGTCCAATGGAATGTCCAAGGAAAAACCATTGAGAAGGGAAATTCGGGCCCACCCAACCCCATACTCAAAAAACTTACGGCATGAGGACGCCTCAGACCACTGTGGGGGTCCCTTCACCAACCGGGGCTGCCAGGACTGACAACGAAAAAAGAAAAGATGGTTAAGGATGTTACGGGGACCAAGCCATTTTTTTTACACGCCAAGGGGCAAACTCCACTTAAAACGCAATTGTTTTTTGTTGTCACTTTTGGCAAAAACATTAAAACCCTTGGCAAAGCAGGCCGGAAAACCCATAATAAAAAACGTGAAAAGCACCATTAAACCCCAATGGGGTGTCTTTTTTCCTGACGTGGAGGGAAACAAATTTAAATCATACGGGTTTTCATTAAATGGTAGTTCTGAATACGGCTTTTCTCAAGCCAGACGATTTTCTTATTTAAAAAATATATACTTCTTAAAATATAAAATATATAAAAATATATAAAAATATATATATAAATATATATATAATATAATAATTAGACCATGAAGCCATTACGCCCATGGAATCGGGGATTATCCCTGTTTCAAAAGCGAGAAATAGACAATAACAATTGCTTGCTGTCCTTTGGACAGGACGCCAACATATCGTAAAGTACTTTCAGCCTCATCTAACAGACCCAGCAACCTCTGCTGGTCAAAAAAAAAAAAAAAATCTCGACTTCTCTTGCATTCTATCTCGCCCCCTTTGAGTGTGGAGCGAGTGCTCAGTCAACTGAGCTTTGTGAATTGGACCGACTTCTTTGTGAAAACAACAAATTAAATAATATCAGAAATGAATATTAGTATACATAAACAGTGTGCATGTGCTTACCATAATACATGGTCATCACATGCCTCATTTAACCAGCGTTAACAGCGTTGTCTTTGTCCGAAAAAATTGTAATATCGCCTTACAGGCGTCATGTCCCGTCCTACACGTTAAATGATACTGTTGACCAGGGACGCCCTGTAAAGCGCTTTGAGCAGATTTAGTGGATATTGCTCTATATAAAGCTCAAATAATAATAAAAATTTTTTTTTTTTTTTTGTTTTGTTAGATGCCATTTTAAAATGACAATTCTACAAATTACCACTACCTAACTTGTGCAAAATGGAATCAAGTAAAAATGAATTTTTGTCAAGCCACATCGAAAAAATTTTAGTGTAGCTAGTCTTTTTGTGCGGCATGTTTATAGTGGTTGACACTCGCTTTGGGATCGAAGGGCCCTAGGTTCGATTTCGCTCGGCATAGTTGATCCTTGGAAAAGGCTCTTTACTCGCATTCTCTCACCGTATTCGGGGTAAAACGATACGGGCCGTTAATACGTTTTTTTTTGAGCGAAAAAAATGAAAATTCCCCTAACAGCGTCATGTCCCGTCCTAAAGCAAACTTTTGTGTTGGCCAGGACCCCCTGTAAACGTTTGAGCACGTTTAGGGGGTATTTCCTAATAAAGTAAATTATAAAGCTCAAAACTTTTAAAATCGAAAAGCAGGGTTATTCCCCAAACCCCCGCAAGCCATTGGGTAAAAAATCATACTTTAAAAAAAAATTATCTAAAAGGACATTATACTCACGTTTTTTAATCACCATTTTGGGCCGGAAAAGGTTTAATCAAATCCAAAGGATTTGTTGATTTCGTAATATGAGACCCCTACAAAATAATGATTCCTCCTACAAAATGGAGCAGATCACGAATGCAGAATAAACTTCTGTAGTAACAAAACGGGAAAAAAAACAACGCGCATGTCCGTGTGAATCGAATAAAAATAAAAAAAAACCTGGTGTCCGTGCCCAAGGGTGCCTTAAAATCCTCGCGCTTTGACGGGCTCCCCTCGTGTTAGCCCTACCCACCATAAATCCATTTGGATCCACTTTTTTTAAAACAAACCTAACCATCCTCGGGCACAACTGTGTTTTTTATTGGGTAATTCAAAAAGTGAGGGAGCAGGGACTTATTTGGGAACAACAAAATAGAAGTAGTAGAAAAGTGCCAAAAACAATAGAGAATAAAAAATTTTTTCGCGGCGGGGGTGGGTTTGAACCCGCGACCTTTTTTACACAACCCGCCTGCAGGGGAGACGTGGCTCTACCGTGTAGCTATCCCAACCAAAAAAATTTTTGTTTCAAACCCAATCATTTCTAGATCCCTCTCCACCCACTTCTGAACCGCCGATTCTTCGCCCCCCCCCATCGCGAAGTTATTTTTTACCAGCATTTTAAACTTAATCCCCAAAATTCTAACACAAACATAAACATAGAAACATTTAGACATTGAGTATGCTCCGGGTAGGGGTGAATTTTTTAATTCAGAAAAATGATGGAGCAGGGACTTGTTGGTAACAACAAGATATGAATGATAAAAATCCAAAGACAATAGAGAATAAAAAATTTTCGCGGCGGGGGTGGGTTTGAACCTGCGACCCTTATTGGACGACAACTCCGCCTGGGAGGGGAGAGCGTGGCCTACCCGGGGACTATCCACAACACAAAAAAATTTGTTTTTTAAACCCAATCATTTTTAGACCCCTTCTCTCACCCACTTCTGAACCGCCATTCGTTCGCCCCCCCCACGCGAATTATTTTTGAACCCGCATTAAGCTTTAAAAGCCATATTTTCAAAACAAAAAATAAAATAAAACGATTTAGACAATTTATATGCTCCGGTGTATGGGGGAAATTTTTTTTAATTTAGAAAAGTGATGGAGCAGGCACTTATGTTTTTAAAAACAAGAATGAAGTGATAGAAAAGTGCCCAAAAACATAGAAATAAAATTTTTTTGGGCGGGTGGGGTTTTTAAACCCCACCTTATTGGTAACAACTCCCCCTGCGGTGAAGCGTGGCTCAAAACCCGGGAACTTCCACGAACACAAAAAAATTCTTTTTAAAAACCCCAATATTTCAGATTCCCCCCTCACCCCACTTTTGAGACCCCGATTCGTTGCCCCCCACCACGCGAATATTTTTTACCGCATTAAGCTTTAAAAGCCAATATTCTCAACAAAACATAAACATAGAAACGTGGACATTGAGTATGCTCCGGTGTATGGGGTGAATTTTTTTTTTCAGAAAAATAGTGGAGCGGACTTTTTTGGTAAAACAAGTATGAATGAGTAGAAAAGGCCCAAAAACAATAGAGAAAAAAATTTTTTCGCGGCGGGGGGGTGGGGTTTGAACCTGGACCCTTTTTGGGGCGACAACCGCCTGCAGGGGAAGCGGGCTCTACCGTGTGAGCTATCCACGAACACAAAAAATTCGTTTTAAACCCAATCATTTTTAATCCCCCTCACCCACTTTTGAGACCGCCGATTCGTTCGCCCCCCCCCCGCGAAGTTATTTTGACCACATTAAACTTAAAAGCCCTATTTTCAACACAAACAAAACAAGAAACGATTGAGACATTGAGTATGCCCGGGGATGGGGTGAATTTTTTTAAACAGAAAAGTGAGTGGGGCAGGGACTTATTTGGTAACAACAAGATATGAAGGAGTAGAAAATGCCCGAAACAATAAGAAAAAAAATTTTTCGCGGGGGTGGGGGGGTTTGAACCTGCGACCTTTTTGGTCACAACTCCGCCGGGAGGTGAGAGCGGGCTCACCGGGAGCACCACGAAACACAAAAATATTTGTTTAAACCCCAAATCATTTCTAACCCTCTCTCACCCATTCTGAGAAAACCCCCGATTTGTTCGCCCCCCACCATCGCGAATTATTTTTTACCAGCAGTTAAGCTTTAAAACCAATTCTCAACAACAAAAATATAACATAGAAACGAGAGACATTTTAGTAGCCCGGGTAAAGGGGGGAATTTTTTTTAAATTTAGAAAAGGAGTGGGGGCAGGGCCCTTTTGTTGGGAACAACAAATATGAAGTGAGTAAAAAGTGCAAAACAATAAAAATAAAAATTTTTTTTTACTTGGGTTTGAAACGAATATTTTTGGTTTGTGGGTAGCTCACAGGTAGAGCCACCTCTCACCGCCAGGCGAGTTTCGTACCAATAAGGCGCGGGGTTTAACCCCCCACCGCCGCGAAAAAATTTTATTCCATTGTCTTCTGGCACTTTTTTACCCTTCAATCTTTTGTTTCCAAAATAAGCCTCTCCACCCACTTTTTTGAATTAAAAAATCACCCATACACCGAGCATACCAATTCTCAAAATTTCTATGTTATAGTTTGGTTTTAGAATATTGGCTATTAGCTTAACTGCTGGTCAAAAAAAACTCGCGATGGTGGGGGCAAAAATCGGCGGTCTCAAAGTGGTTTAGGAGGGACAGAAAAGACTCGGTTTTAAACGAAATTTTTGTTCGTGGATAGCTACACGGGAAGCCCCCTCACCTGCCAGGGGGAGTTGTCTACCTAATTTGCAGGGTTTAAACCCCACCCCCCCCGCAAAAAATTTTTTTTCTCTATTGTCTTCTGGGGACTTTTTTACCACTTATATCTTGTTGTTACCCCATAAGCCTGTCCCTCCTTTTCGAATTAAAAAATTTACCCCATACCCGGGGCTACTCAATGGTCCAATGTTTTTTATGTTAAGTTTTGTTGAGAATATTGGCTATTAAACTAACTCGGGCAAAAAAAATTCCGATGGGGGGGCGAACGTCGGGGGTCTCAGAAGTGGGGGAAAGGGATCAGAAATGACTTGGGTTTGAAAAGAATTTTTGTGTTCGTGATAGCTCCAAAGGTAGACCACGCTCTCACCTCCAGGCGGGGTTGCGTACCATAAGGTCGCAGGGTTTAAACCCCCCCAAACCCCCGGGAAAAATTTTACTCTATTGTCTTCTGGGACTTTTTTACCACTTCATATCTTGTTTACCAAAATAAGTCCTTTCTCCACCACTTTTCTGAATTTAAAAAATTTACCCATACACCGGGGCATACTCAATTTTCAATCGTTTTTTATGTTTTATGTTTTTGTTTAGAATATTGGGTATTAAAACTTTAAATGCTGGGGAAAAAAACTCGCGATGGTGGGGGGGAACGAATCGCGGTCTCAGAATGGGGGAAGAGGATCTAAAATGACTTGGGTTTTAAACGAATATTTTGTGTCGGGGATAGCTCACCGGTGAGCCACGCCCCTCACCTGCCAGGCGGATTGTCGACCAATAAGGCGCAGGGTTTAAACCTCACCACCGCCGCGAAAAAAGTCTATTCTCTATTGTCTTCTGGCCTTTTTTTACCATTTTATATTCATTGGGTAACTAACAAAGGTCTATTCGAGCCCGACAAATATCCACTCTTTCATTCATGCTCTTGTTTTTCTCCTCGTTCTCCCCCGTCCCAACCCTTCTCTATTAAATCATCTCGGGAAGATTTTTTTAAAATTTTTTGCATTTTTTTAAACCTCAATTCAATTTTTTGATTCAGTGGCCCTTCATTATTTTCTTTATTTTTTTATGTTTATTTCTTTATTTAAGTTTACTTTGTTTTCTTTATTTATCATTTTTTTAAAAAGAAGAAATTAGGTGATATTAAAGGAGGCATTGTAATGAAATTGTGTGATTACTGTTTACCGTGATATTGAATAAGATCTCTATTGTTTTGGAGTTTTCCTGTCGGAGAGGTGGTGCTTTTTATCAATGTTATTTGATTTTATTTATTTCTTTCTTTTTTTTTTTTTTTTTTGTTTTATTGAAGGGCATATTTCATTTTCTGTCTTTAATAATCTTTATCATCTTACGAAATAAATTGCTTCTAAATGTGTGTGCATGTGTTTGTGTATGTTAGTTTGTTTGTTGATTTGTGTTTTTTGTGTATTTTGTGTGATGTCCATGTGTGTGTGTGTGTTAGTTTGTTGTTGATTTGTGTGTTTTTGTGTATGTGTGTGTATGTCCATGTGTTTGTGTATGTTAGTTTGTTTGTTGATATGTTTTTTTGTGTATGTGTGTATGTCCATGTGTGGTGTGTGTTAGTTTTTGTTGATTTGTGTGTTTTTGTGTATGTGTGTGTATTCCATGTGTGTGTGTGTGTGTGTGTGTAAGAGTATGCTGCATGAAGCTGCAAGAACAGTGGAGTGGTCTTGGATTTAACGATCAGACGAAAGCGCAGATTTATAGATAGAGGAGACCATTCCCTTTTTATTGAATTCCATTTTATATTACACGTCCTACTCTTGCAAACGCTACATTGTATTCAAGGACACCTCGGCTATATCGTTATATCGGAATATATATGTTAGTTTATTATTATTATTTTTTCTTTTGTTTTTTGGTGGGGAGTGGGGGGGGGGGGGAGTTGATATTTTCCAGAAAACTTAAAGAACGAATGACTACCCTCAGCTTGTCAAAAATTCTCAAACACAAGAAGTTTGATTTGAAGTCTCGGTTTGGGACTTTTCTTGTAGAACTATTTTAATAGATGATAACTAGAATAAAGGTTTCTAGTCAAACGTAAAACAAACAAAATGTGTTTTGTCCATGTTGGGTGTAGTTCCCTGCAGTTCTCTGACAACCCCCCCCCCCCCCCCTCCCTCCCAAATAAAACAACCAACCAAAAAAAAAAAAAAAAAAAAAAAAAAAAAAAAAGAAAAAAAAAACAATAACAATAAAAAAACAAAACAAAACAAAACAAAACAAAACAAAAACAAAAAATAATAAAAACAACAACAACAACAACAAATATTTTTTTAAAAGTCGTATTTGAAATTTGGCCAGAAACGTAGTCCTTCAAATAAATATCGATCGATCAAAATCATTCTCAACTTGGAAATTAAATCTAAAAAAAAAAAAAAAAAAAAACAAAGAAACAAATAAACAAAAAAAAAATTGAAAAATGTCCCCTCTTATAAACCTAGACTTCGTGAAGACCCAGTTTGAAGATTTTGCCAAGATAGGGAAGGTTCAATTTAATACATAGATCGATCGATATTTGAAGGACGAGTTTTCCAGCCAAAATGATAATTACGTGTTTTTCCATAGAAATTACCTCCGGCCTAATTGGCTAAGCGCCTAGATAATTATCGGCATGAATATTATAGTTTATGTTTGATGCTGATATCAAATATCAAGGGTGCCATCCGTCTTCGATAATAATAAAAGAAGACGGAATTATTTGCCTTTTGTAAGGAAGAAGTCAAGTTACACCCTTCTTTGGGCAGCGGGCATTACAACAGTACTGATAACGAGTATCTCAAAATAGAAAGAAAGAAAGAGAAAAGAAAAGAAAAATGACTAAGGTTATGGGGGTAAAGTGAAGTGCATAGGTAATTTGTATCAAGTGTAAAGATAACCTAAATTTCTTCCAATTTGGTTCTTGGCCTTGCGCTTGCTTACAAAAATACAACATCCAAGAAATAATTGCTGCTCATTTACATATCCGGGTGTTGTTTTTTAATTCGAGGTGCCAAAAGCCTCCGGACCTGAACCCAGTTCCTGAGTTTCCTTTTATTACCTTTTCATTATCTCGTTTTTCTCTCACTTCTTCCAACAATTACAAGGCCGATTTGCCAGTTTGTCATTTTAAATGCCAACTTATTTTATAAAAACTATGGCATTTTTTAATCTTATAACAATTGAAGTGGTAAATTGATATTTAGCATTCCTATTATTCTTTTCAATTTCATAAAATTATTCTTTCTGAAAAAAAAAAACACCCAAATGTAATTATTTCATTTTTTAAATTGACATTTTAAACAGTTGCTCTGCTCGTTTTCGCCTCATACAAAACGACTGATGTCACGTAAAGATACGCACTGAATTCAAGATATATTCTTATCCAATGCTAAACGCCTATTTCATTTAACTCTAATATTGACTTTATTTAAATTTGGCTTTTTTTTTAAAAATGGTTTCTCTTTTTGGCAATTTTAAGAAAACTTTTAAAAATCCTGCCACAAGCACTCAGTTAACACTCTACGATGAAAGTTATTGCATTTCCTCTCCGAATTTTTCAACAGGCCTTTTTAGCTTCACTTTTGTATTAGTTGTCAAAGGCCCCATTTCCTCTTTAGGGTTTAAAATATTTTTCTTTTTCTTTTTTTTTTTAAAGCGTTTTTCTTTCCTTCTTCTTCTTCTTCTTCTTCTTCTTCTTTTTCTTCGCTGAATTCGCTTTAAATCCACGGATTAACAATGATCGTCCTGTTGAAAGGGATTTTTTCTTTTTTAACAAGGGTATTAAAATTCTGTCGTCATCGGTGATCAACTTATCCCTTATCCTATCCGGTGTCTCTTTAGTTTTAGGTATCTAGGTGAGAATTGAATTTGCACCCAAAAGGCGGCAGGCAGCACTGAGGCGCGCCAGCTCGTGGTGGAATTAGAATTTGAAATGATTTTGATTCCTCCGAGATCCAACCACCCCGCCCCCCAACCCTTTCTCCATTGCCCCCCTTGTGCGTGGTTTATGTTTGTCATTCTTTAATTGAGCTTTTATATAGCGCACTATCCACTAACCGTGCTCAAAGCGCTTTAACAGGGGTCCCTGGCCAACAGCAACATTTAACATGTAGGACGAGACATGACGCGACATGTCAGGCGATATTAACAATTTTTCGGACAAAGGCACGCTGTAACGCCAGGTACTCATTTTACACCTGAGTACGATGAGAGAATGTGAGTAAAGAGCCTTTTCCAAGGACTCAACTATGCGCCGAGCACGAGTCTCGAACCCAGGACCTTCCGATCCGAAAGCGAGTGCGTACCACTAGACCACATAGCCGCACAACTTATTACAAAACAAATAATTGACAACAACCCCTTAATCTTCAATGCGAATGGTGGATGGATGGTTTTAATGGAGCGGGTTTTCTCTTTGACTGATTTTTAAAATGAGAATTAGAGATTTGCTGTTGCTTCTATTATTTTTTATTTTTCGATGTATGTGTGTGTGTGTGGTGTGTGTGGTGGTGTGGTGTGTGTCTGTTTTTCTTTTTACAGCTTTATCAATATCATTTTTTTTTTTGCGTGTGTGTATTTATGTGTGTGTGTTGTGTGTGTGTGTGTGTGTTTCTTTTTTTACAGCTTTATCAATAATCATTTTTTTTTGCGTGTGTGTATTTATGTGAGTGTGTGTGTGTGTGTGTGTGTGTGTTTTCTTTTTACAGCTTTTATCGATATCATTTTTTTGCGTGGTGATTTATTGTGTGTGTGTGTGTTTTTCTT
>NW_027622767.1:0-11667 GCF_034508935.2 Berghia stephanieae
AAAGAATGAGACGTCCGTATTTTTTAATTTTAAATCTAAATGTTTTTGCATTATTGAGAACGGGAATAAAAGATCACCTCTTTCTTTTAAAACGCAACTAGAAAAAGTAAAAAAGGCTTTATTTTATAAAAGAATATTTTCATTTTTTTTAAATTTTTTAAAGGGAAAAGGTTTTCTCTAGACATTTTTAAAACTTTTTAAAATTCGGGCGATTTTACTAACTGTTTTAAAAACCCTCTCCTTACCCCCCTAGGAAAACCGCACATTCGTTACGATTTAGCCGAAAATTTTCTTTTTCTGTTTTTCCCCTCGTACATCACAAAATTTAAAGAAATGTTTTGATTACGCTATAAATACAAACACGGGTTGTAAGCTCACTTGTTTTTTTTTTTTTTTTTTTTTGAAAAGAATTTATTTTGTGCTGGGGGGTGTGAATTTTGGGGAAAATTTCTAAAAAATATCTGGAAAGGAAAGAGTTAAAGCTCACCTCCTTTCCGTTTCACAATGTAGAGATTAACATTATTCCCCCATAATCTTTCAGTTTGACTTTGACTAGGTTCATATCGTCAGCGAAAAAGAATTCAATTACGGGATCCGGACTTTCTTTTTCCTTTAACGCCTGTGTCCCGCTGCAACGCTTTCTTTGGGCAACCATGGGGAACGGGATAAGCACCAAATTTGCAAAAATAATTTAATATAACAAAACAAATCTCTTAAGATAATATAAGGAAACGTTAATTTATTGAATGCAATTAAAATTAAATCATTTTCATACCCCCTACGCATACCGGGCGTCCTTTCCATGTTGATATTCTTACCCCAATCTATACTTTCTTTTTCTAGTATAAAGGTTCGGGGCTAATTCTATCTCAAGAACAAAAGGTCATAAAAATAAAACAATTTGTATCCCTCAGGGCACTCGACTACTCTTTTTTGGGCCATTTTTTGCAAGAATCAAGACCATCAACACTGCTTTGGGGTTTTTAACAATATCAATGTAACGTATAACTTTTCAGACCCCTTTTTTTGGGTGATAGTGTCATTTCCATTATCATATTATTGGTTTGGTTTAATGGGAAGTAAAATATCCCATCTCCTTTTTTCAATATATTATAAAATAATATGGGAATAAATGGTGAAGGGCTTTTAACTTTTTTTTGGGTCTTTTTAATCGAAAATTCGATTCAAAATCTACTTTTAAAAACAAAATAATTTTGTACAAATTTCACTACGTTTTTTAAATTTAAAAGGACCCAAAGACATCTCCCCCTTACTCCACAAATTTTTAACCAACGTTTTTTAATCAATAAAAGAAAAGCACTTTATGAAATCAAAAATTTAAATTTATATCTTGAGGGAAAAAGGGGAAAAAACAGTAAGCGAAAACAAAAAATAAGATAAATAAAGAAAAACAAGATCAAAAAAGAAATTAATCACCCCCCCTCACCTCTCAAAAAAAAAACAACAAAACAAATCATGCCATCGCCCAAAAAAACTATTGTGAAAAGGTAGCATTTTTCTTGAAGGGGATAAAAATAGAGTAGACAATACAGGAAATAAAAAAATCATAAAATGGGCACAAAATTTCTGAAAAATTTTTAGACATTACCAGAAAAGGGGGTACCTGAGAAACACTTTTAAAATTTCCCAAAAAATTCGTTTTCTAATACCGATCATTTAAAATTTGCCCTTATCGGGAAAAAAATCTCAAACCAAGTTTGGGGTCATTTAAATCGAGTTTTTTTTTCGGGGAAAATTTTTTTAAAATAACTTCTTTTCAGAGTACGCCAGTCAACTTTTTAAAAACGTACTAAGATGTCCTAAAAAGTAACGTGTTTAAAATTTAAAACCAGGCGTTTACAAAGAACACAATATAATAAATAAAAATTGTATTTTTAAATTTGTACCAAAAAAATAACACCGGGAAAAAGGAAAAAAAATATAAAGGGGAAAAATTTAAAATTTTTAAATTTTGTTATAAATTAATTTTGAAAAGGATTTGAGCTTGAACCCGTTCCGTTTGAACTTTTTCCTTTCTAAGATCAGCTTTTTTATTCATTTTTTTAAAAAACCGTTTAATGTCAACAGCTTCCGGTTTTAGTATTCAAATCAAAAAAAGGGATATATTTCATTGAACTTAAAAGATAAATGGGGGCCCGGGGTTTAGACAGCATCAATGTTGGAAATTGAAAGAATAAAACTTATAAAATAGCTTTTCAGTTTGCATGAAATTAAAATTTCCTTTTTCTATCGAATAAATTTCCCTCTGAAAAAAATAAAAGGAAAGAAAAAAACTTAAAAGGAAAACTAAACAAAAACTAAATATTTATTTTTAATGTTTTAAATATAAAAAATCTCTACACAACCCCCCCCCCCCCCCCCTCCCGGAAGGGATATTATCCCCCACTGATTCATAAGAAACATTTTAAAAATTTACAAACCTCATCACTGTACGATATATACAATGGGAAATGGGGGGGGGAGGGGAAGGGGGAAGGAGGAGGAGGGGGGGGGGGGAGAAGAAAAGGGGAAAGCTTTTGAATATGGCGGGGGGTTTTGCTGTAAAGGAACGAAATTGACGCCACTCAACCCTTTTTTATTTTTTTTAAAACACCATTAAGTGGGTTTGTTCTCACAAAATTTTAGAATCAATTTAAATCTCCAAGGGAACACATCGTTTTGTGTGTTGGTACTTTTATCCGACAGGCGGATGTAGCTTTTACCTAAACGGGAAACATCAAGGAACAACAAAATTGGGTGAAAGGCTCTGTCAATAACAAACATTGTTCACGAATGCATTTTTTCATTTCGTATTTTGTCTACTCCTTCTTAAGGCCACGCCGTTTAAATCTAATAATTACTTAACCATCACCCCCCACGGGGGGAATTTTGTGGGGTGAAATGGATGTGAAAATTGAATTTAAAGTAAAAAAAAAAAAACTACTTAGGTTAAATTTAAATTGGGGGGGTAGTGGGTCATAAAAATGAAAAAAAGAATAAAACCGACCTTTAAGATTCAATTTAAAAGCAGAGGGAATGCAATCCTAACGTTGCAAAACCTTAAAAAGAAAAACCCGAACATGTAAAAGATCAAGCTGGAGGATATAATTTTTTTTCGGAGAAAAACGCCGGGGGAAGCCCAGGTAACCTTTTAAAAAACATGTACTGATGGATTAGAAGGGGTCTTGGAAATCAACGCTGACCAACTCAAAGAGGGTGCATCCAAACCCTCCCCAAATCCTCAACTGAAAATTAAAAAAATTTTCCAAATTAAATTTTTTTAAAAAGGAAAAATTTCAAAATTACCATCAATTCGACGAAAGGAAAAGGTCACATTTTAAAAGAAAAAACCTTAAAAAACATTTAGATGTCCCTTCCTCTCTTACCCTTAAAATAAAATAAAATTTAAAATAATAAAAAAAAATTTTGGTAAACCCCCTCTCAAAGAAGCGTTCGGCGGGGGGCCTAGGAAGGGGAAGAGAATGAAGGGACGACGGAGAAGAAGAAGAAGAAAAGGGAAAAAAAAAAATGAAATAAAAAAGAAAAAAAATTTTATTCGTCTTTTTTTTAAATTTCCCCTTTTTAAAAAAATGCCTTTTAAAAAAATTCACTAAAAGGGTAAAGTTTAAAAGGTAAACTCAGTAAAGAAAAAAACATTTAAAAAAAATTTTTTTGAAAAGCCGGGTTTTTTAAAATGGCATAGGAATTTTCCCCCGGTAGGGTTTATAAAGAATCCTTTTCGGCGAATTGGTTTAGCCCCGGTGGCCCCAGGTTTTCCTTGGAAAAACCATTTTAACCCAAACCCCAAATACCGACTTCATTTAAAAGTCCCCCTGATTTTCAAAAAACAAATTTGGCTTCGGGCTAAAATTTTTTTTTAAAAATTTTTACGTTTTTGCTGGGGTTTTTTTTTTTTTGTCAATTTTTTGACACTTTTAGAAATTTTAATAAAACATGTTTTTTAAAAAAAAGTTTTTAAACCCCCAAAAAAATTTTTTAGTTTTGTTTTTTTTCTCTTTTTCTTTTATAAATAAATTTTTTAATTTTTTAAATAAATAATTTTAAAATATATTTTTTTTATTAAAATTAATTTAATATTAAAATTTTTATAAATTAAAATATATTTTTAAATTAGAAAAAAAAACATAAACCGACAAAAACATTCCTATCAAAAATTTTTGAAAAACCCCCAAAATTTTTTTTTTGCCCCAAAAAAGCTTTCATTTTATCTCCAAAAAAAACATTTTCCTTTCAAACGCATAAATTTTAAACAAAAACAAATTTTAAAAAAAAAAAAGGGATGGGGAGTTTTTAAAACAAAAACCCCCCACCAACAAACACCCCCCCCCCCCCCCCTCCCCCCTCCCCCCCCCCCCTCACCCCCTTGCTACATAACAAACAATGAAAAAACCAAAAACCCCCGGGGGGGGGGGGGTGGATTTTTAAAAAAACAAAAATAAAAAAAAACCTTTTAAAACCAACCAGGAAAAAACAAAAGAAAAAGGAAACAATTACACCAAAATTCACAAAAGACAAACCAACCCCACAAAAACCACCGAACAAAACAAACGAAAAACAATTAAAACAACACCAATTTTCACAAAACGGAAAAAAAAAAAAAAGCCACAAAAGGAAACAACGGACACAACTCCCCCTACAAAAAAAAAAAACAATTTAACCAAAATTTTTTTTCCCCAAAAACAACAATGACAAATGCATTCGTGATACAATTATTGTTATTGACAGAGCCTTTCATCAAATTTTGTTGTTCCTGATGCTTTTCTTTAGGTAAAATGCTTACTCCGCCTTCGGATAAAACAACCAACCACAAAACGATGTGTTCCCTTTGGGAAATACTAAATCGTTTCAATAATTTTGTGAGAACAACCACTTAAATGGCTGTCAAAAAACAATAATAAAAAATTGAGTGGCGTAAATTTCTTTTCCTTCTACAGCAAAATGCCTCCCAGCCATATTCAAAAGCATTCCCTCTTCTCTCTCCCCCCCCCCCCCCTCCTCCTCCCTTCCCCTTCCCCTCCCCCCCACCCATTTACCATTGTATAATCGTACATGAATGAGGCTTTGTAAATTTTTCAAATGTATATCATTATCAAATCAGTGGGTATAATATCCATTCCGGGGGGGGGGGGGGGGGTTGCTGTAGATATTTTTAATATTTAAAACTTTAATAATAACATTTTTAAAGTTTTAGTTTATTTTTCCTTTTAAAGATATTTCTTTCCTTTTATTATCTTCAGTAGGTAAATTAAATTCAGATAGAAAAAGGATTTCAATTACATCATGCAAACTGAAATGCATCATTTTATAAGTTTTTATTTTTTTACAATTTCCTAACCTTGCATGCATGTCTAAACCCAGTCCCTGATTTATCTTGAAATTTTCAATCGAAAATATCCATTTATTGATTTGAATACAAAACACCTGGAAGCTGTTGACATCTAAAACGTGTTTTAATAAAATGAAAAAAAAATAGCCTGATCTTAGAAAGGAATATTCAAACGGAACGATTCAAGCTCACAATCCTTCTCAACATAAATTATAACAAAATTTAACAATTAATTGTTCCTTGTAAATTTTTTTCCTTTCCTGGTGTTATATTTATTTGTGTACAATAATAATAACAAAATATTGATTTATATATCATTGTGTTCTTCGTAAACGCCTGGTTTAACTTTAATCACTGTTACTTTCTAGGACATACTTAGTACGGATTTAACCAGTTGACTGGCGTACTCTGAAAAGACACGTTATTAAAAATTTGTCCAAAAAACCCCTCCTCGATTCAAATGACCCTAATCTTGGTTTGAAGTTTTTTCCAAGATAAGGCATTTAAATTGATCGGTATTTGAAGAACGAATTTTCTGGCCAATCTTTAAATACGTGCTTCTCAGAGTACCCACTATTTTGGTAATGTCAATTAAACTTTTTCAAACTATGTGCTATTATAAAGAACGTATTTTATTTCTCTGTATTGTCTACCCCATTATATCCATTCAAGGAAAAAATGCTACACTTTTCAACAATAGTCCGTTTGCGATGAGCATGATCTTGTTTTGTTGTTTAATTTGTTGAGAGGTGAGGGAGTGATTATATTTTCTTTTGCTGATCTTGTTTTTCTTTATTTATCTTATTATTTGTTTTCCGCTTACTGTTTGTCCCTTTTCCCGTCAAGAATATAATTAATTCTTGATTTCAATAACATGGGGCTTTTATCTTTGATTGATTAAAAATCGTTTGGATAATAATTTGTGGAGTAAGGGGTGAGATGTCTCTCTGTGGAATCCTTTAATTAAAATACTAGTGAACTTTGCTACAATTATATTGTTTTCAAAAGTAACTTTTGAATCAGAATTCTCGATTAAATGACCCAAAAATAGTTAAAAGCCCTTCAACACTTCATTCCTATATTATTCTTATAATGAATATTGAAAAAAGGAGAGTGGATATTTTACTTCACCATTAAACCAAACCAATAAAAATGATAACTGAGAAACTGACACAATCATCCACAAAAAGGGACTCATGATAAATGTTATACGTTACATAATTATTTTTAAGAAACCCAAAGACATGTGTTGATTTTCTTGATTCTTGCAAAATAGGCACAAAGATAGATCGAGTGACCTGATGGGGTACAAAAATGTTTTATTCATATACTGACTTTTGTTCTTGAGATAGACATTTGCCACGAACCTTTACTACTCAGAATAAGAAAGTACTAAAATTTGTGTAAGAATATCAACATGGAAAGGACGCCCGGTATGCAGTATTGCTGTTATGAAAATGATTTAATTTGCATATTGCATATCAATAATTAAACGTTTCCATTATATTCACATTAAGAGATTTAGTTAGTTTTATTAAATTATTTTTGCAATTCCAGTGCTTATCCCAGTTCCCCATGGTTGCAAGAATGCAGTTGCAGCGGTACACAGGGGTAACGGAAACGAACGTCCGGATCCTGATCAGATTTGAATTCTTCTCTGCTGACGATATGAACCTAGTCAAAGTCAAACTGAAAGGATTATGGAGAATACATGCTTAATCTCTACAGTATAGATGAAAAAAGGAAAGGAGGTGAGCTTTAACTCTTTCCTTACCAGAATATTTTTTAGAATTCTCCCCAAATATTCACACCCACCCAGCACAAAATAGACTTCTCTTACTCAAAAAAAAAAAAAAAAAAAACAAGTGAGCTCTACAACACAGTGTTTAGTATTTATAGCAGTAATCAAAGCAATTCTTTAAATTTTTTGATGTACAAAAGAAATCAGAAAGAGAAAATTGTGGGCTAACATCGTAACGAATGTGACGATTTTCCTATGGGTGGTAAGGAAGAGGGTTAAAGCAGCTTAGTAAAACGCTAAATTTTGGGAATAGTTGTAAAAAAGCTCATAGATGAATCTTTTCCTTTAAAGATTTAAAAAATATGACAAATATCTCATTCATAAAATAAAGCTTTTCTACTTCTCTAGTTGCGTTTTAAAAGAAAGGGGTGTCTTTTATTCCCGTTCTCAAAAATGTCAAAAACATTTAGATTGACAATTCAAACCGTACGGACGCCCTCATTACATTTGGAGAGAATATATGACTAGTCAAAAGTCAAAATTTGTGACCAATCGCTCAAAACGATTTTAAAGTTGGAATGTAATGCCCTCTATTGGTTTTTTAAATATTTATCTATAAAATTGAGTTGTTATAGATGCCTTGATTAAGGATTTCAACTCCAAATGTTTGATTTCCTAATTTTGATCAATTAGACTAAATGCAATTTTCTTTTCCGACTTCATTCCGACATAATACCAGATACGAACGATGGTTCACATTGATTTGATTGTGGGTATATTTCTTGACGATTTGCCGTATAATTGCAGGTAGTGAATGTCGCCAAATATCAAAACAATAGAAAACGACCAGCGAGTTGTACAAAGACAATTTTAACACCATTATGGAAGAGATGAAGCCTGTGCGCATGCCTACTGTTACATCCCCAGATGTCAAAAACAAGTCTGAGAATGGAGGTCGTCGGGCGAGCATAATATATCAAATTTTTTCTAAAACGTTAATTTCGTAAGTCATTCTGGCGAGATGATAATGAGAAAAGGGGCGGTGACAGAATTGCTTATTTGAAATTGCAATAAAGTGCAAACAAAGTTATAAAAATTTATGAATCAAATCAGTTATCTATTCATAAGCTATATAGAATGAACAAATTTCAAACATATCGAAGGATTAAGTGATTAAAAAACAAAAATAAACTAGCCAAGAGTACATAATTTTTTAAATAAAATAATACAGTGGCTGAAAAATATTGAAATGAACTTCATCCGCAAAGACTCAATACTTCGAATAAAATACAAACTACAATTTTAAATTTTAATTATATCTTATATTTAAATTTATTCTTTTAACAGCGGGAAAACGCTAAACGTCAGGCCAGAAGGAATGTCCAAAATGCTATTGACCTTAAAGATGCACGCCATCTTGAAAGTGCTACAAAAGTACTTGGCCCATGCCATCCCTGATGACGATCCCTACTGGCCAAGGCACGAAACAGCTGGAATTGCTCAAGGCAAAGCAGGTAGGGCTATCGTGTTTATGATGATGATGAGATGAGATGATGATGATGAAGATGATGATATGATGATTATGACGATGGGTAGAAAATGAGAAAGATGAAGAGATATGATGATGATGATGATGATGATTAGATGATGAATGATGATGATGATGGAATGTGTGGTTTCGGAAAACATGAATATGAGTTAGACTACGCTCAATGAGCTTTACAATGATTCATCAATTCCCATTGATTACCGACTAGAATCAAATTCTCATTTTAAACAGTAAATGCTCCTGTAGGGTCCTTTTAGTACGTTTCAATAATCGGCAGTTTGGCCTACTCATTTACACCGATCCAATGTAAATTACCCAAGTACACTTTAAACCCCTGAGTCCATCAACGCAACTGCTAGAAATACTTGCTTGTCTGTACTACATCAACCACTTCGTGACAATGGGCACATTATGCATCTAATAAATTTCTTTATCCTTCCTTATTGGGTCTCACTTAACTCCTTGTAATCCAACCGACTTCACCGTTCGGATGTCAACCTGCACATATTTAAATGTCGAATCCAACCAACAGCATTCTCTGCTTCTGGACAAGTCGTCTTTCTTTCTTTCTTTCTTTTTTTTTTTTTTTTTTTTTTTTTTGGTCTTGTTTTTTGGCCTTCGCCATTTATCCTTTGCGTTAGGGAGCATGGCATTACTGTTAAAACAAATTCAGATAATCAATAAACAAACATCATCATTTTACTTTTGGAAATTGCAGCTTTGAGTATGTGAGCCCAAAAAAAAAAGAATATTCCTGTTTAAGTGGAAATTTCATTTAAAATCTTTTTACGCAACAAGTCGGGGGTCTAGATAATTAAATTTGTAAAGCACTCGACTCACAATCAAAGGTCTTAGGCTCGGTCCCAGGTAGAGTAGGTTTTTTTTTCCTGATCCTTTTGTCCACCGAAAGTGATATAAAGCAGGTGTTAGGTCTGGTGCATATTCATTGCAAAGACTGGCGTCGTGCTCAAAGGGCTAAGGTTGCAACAGAAACTGGGAAAAAACGCAGGGTTCGTGGCAAAAGGGCTCTGAAGACAAAGGTTGTTTTTGTTTTGTGGGGGGGGGGGGGGGGGGGGGGCCCCCAAGCTCAGTTGGTAGAGCACTCGCTGCACACCCCAAAGAGACCGAGATCGACCCCGGGGGGCGTCGAGATTTTTCTCTGAACCCCCCCCCCCCCCCCCTGTCCACCCCGCATGATTTGGGGAGCTGAGTCTAAATTTGATCTGGCGGAAAGTACTTTGGGGTCCTATCCAAAAGTTAGCAAGCAATTGCAATTGTCCGTTTCACGCTATCGAAACCGAGGTAAACTCCGGTCCAAAGAGCCCAAAGCAACGCGAAATTATTATTATTAAGAATAATTATAGACTTATAAACTGTTTGTTTTAATTGTGACGATTATGTTTTGAACATAGAAATGAAAAGGAAAGAAAAAGTGCGATTTCCTTCTATGTTTAAAAGCTGTTAGTTTTGTTAGTTTAAAATTTGCTACACCTCGTGTCATCAAGCACTTTTCTAGTAGCCAAATACTGAATACAGATTTAGCCACGGAATAGGCACATAAAAAATAAGTATAATCTTTCCATTCTCCAAGCTCAGGGAAGCGTCACAGAAACGAGACTTCAAAGAGCTTTGAAAAGGCCATCGCCCATGCCAAAAGCGTCAACAACAATCAGAACTGGATCTCCAAATTGCATTGCCGCACGCCTTAAAGACCACTAGCAAAGATTGAAAAATTACGCCCTTCAGTGCTGACCATGGAGTCCAAGACAAATATCTGAGATAAAAGTCTTACTCCAACCCACCTCATGGAGTTCACCAATGCCTTATCGCCACCTTCTTGTTGCTAGGACACCAGCTCAAGGAACTAAGGTAAGTTAGTCGACCCATAGACTAAGAACTTTTCTAGAAGGGTTGAGGTAGTTTTGGGCGATTGGCACGGATGTTCGGAGTTATCCACTCGGAAATGACATTTGGAATTATGCCGCATTAAATGCACTGTGATCTCTTCAACTGCATTATCTATTGCAGTCATCTCTGTATAATTAACATCATAACGTTCAAATAAATATTCAAATGTTTGATTCATCCAATGGTGTGTTTTTAATTGTTATTGTTTGATTTGTTATCAAAACAACTTGTTTCTGTTGGTATCCGTGCGGCATAAAAACACTTTTCAATTCATTTGTTTCCCAAAAAGTGAATCGTATGGACTTGAGAAAGCATTCAGTAATTCAAATTTTCAATTACGGATAGCTTAAAAGGGAGCAATCTCAAAACAAGAAGATGGTGTAAAAGGACAGTGATTTTTTCATATGAATCCTTTCAATATTGCTGATTCAACCTCCTAAAAAATGTTAAAAATGAATTGGGAAAAAACCACATGATAAATTACGGTATCATTGAAAGGGCAACAAGGAAAGTAACCTATTAACACATGGCCTACATGCCTTTACTTTGCAGTGCTGTTTAGAATTATCAGTTTACAATACTTGGAATTAACCTAAAAGTATACGATTGTGTAGCATTGTGTAACTTAATTATTCCATGAAATTCCATATATTTAAAAATATATATTTGAACTTGCAAAAAAAATTTCTACTTTCAACTACCAATCGTCTTATAATATTATAAAGTCATATTATTTATAAGATTGATTGTGCCTAAAACTATTCTAAAAACGGATTTGGCGTCAAGTAAACTTTAAAATTGCATTATAATACTGTCACTTAATGCTTCAGCTTAGATATCTAGACGACAATTTTTATAACTTTCTGCCTTTTTAATAAGTTTCCGATGATTAACTTTTTACTTTTTAAAAAACGAATGGCCTTTTTTTCTTTTTTTTTTTTTATCAGCAATGGACAAAAGTTCAGGCTCTCATGGGCAAAACGGGGAAAGACTCAGTGATGAGAAAAATATCAAAATTCGATGCACAATCCGTTCCTTTGAGGCAAAGTCAGATAGCTAAAAAGACGATAGATCCTTTTTACAGGGAACAAATCAGAGTGTCAGTGCCGGGGGTGCCACTTT
>NW_027622768.1:0-17500 GCF_034508935.2 Berghia stephanieae
CTTCCAAAGCTATCACCTCCCAACACAACCATTGCCATCAGAATCGCCTCCCATCATCATCATCTTCACCACCATAGCCCTGCCGGAGTGATTTCCATCATCACGTCACCTGCCTTGCCATTTTCACCATCATTGTCACTGCTGCTGCTTCCATCATCTACATCCCTGCCATCACTTTTATATCAACAATACTTTCTTCATCTTGAGCTCTGCTGGTGCAATCTCTGCCGATCTGACCCTGAAAATTACTCTTAGAACGTCATGATCATTTGAAGTGACTTTATCATCCCTGCCACCTTGCAAGGCAAGCAAGACAAGCAAGACAAGCAAGACAAGCAAGGCAAGCAAGTCAAGCAAGTCAAGCCATCAATGGTGACTTTTATCACCATTGCCACTTTCACCATCAATGGTGACTATCATCACCATTGCCTCTTTCACTATCAATGGTGACTCTTATCACCATTGCCTCTTTCACCATCAATGGTGACTCTTATCACCATTGCCTCTTTCACCATCAATGGTGACTCTTATCACCATTGCCTCTTTCACCATCAATGGTGACTCTCATCACCATTGCCTCTTTCACCATCAATGGTGAATCTTATCACCATTGCCTCTTTCACCATCAATGGTGACTCTTATCACCATTGCCTCTTTCACTATCAATGGTGACTCTTATCACCATTGCCTCTTTCACCATCAATGGTGACACTCATCACCATTGCTCCTTTCATCGCGTCCTTTCCAATTTTTGTCAACCTATATTATACACTCAAGCACTTAAAGAATTTCATTCACCGTTAATAAGATTTAAATGCCCAATCTTTAACTTCAGATATGGTAAACTTTCAGTTGTTTTTGTCGTATTTTTTCAAGTTGCAGTGTTGTGTCATTTTTCTTTAATCTTAATTTTTTGTTCACAATATTTCATCAACTCTCAACATGACATATGGGAATATCTATTACAATTACCTTGTAGTTGGATAGAAAGATCATTTTCTTAAGAAAAGTCATCTCATCAAAATTAAAAGAAATTTTTTTCCTGTCTCAGAATTTTCAATGGCCATTTTAATGTTAATGACTCGCGTACTGTAAAAAATAGCTTTCATTTTGTATAAAGTTTTGATAAATGTACTTTCATTACATCCAACATTCAGTTTACCTTATTTTAATCTCTTATTCATGTATCATTCATTGCCTATAAGTTTTATTGTCTAATATTTTAAAGTCATATCAATGTCTGGTTTTATTGGAATGTAATTTCAAACTCATTTAATACTTTAACATTATTTATGCAAATATAACAGTAGCTTTTTAAAAACAGAACAATTCATTTATTTAATATTGATTAGCTTGAGTATATTATTTCTGTACACGTAAATGCTTACTACTTAAAGAAGTGATTTGTTTCTAGAAACCTCTCTGTTTAAACATTACACAGATCGCTTGACATAACATTCTATAGATATATTCTAATACCCTTTTAATTTTGCGATGCCTATACACTTTTGATTTATTAGCAATGATACAAAAGTAATAATAGTTTTTCTTAAAAGAAAGGTAAAAGTGATGCACTTATTACAAAATATTAATAATACGTTAAGTTTTTATAAAACATGGTTTTAATTTCTTTAATATTCATCGTTATTCAAGTAATAAATTTCTTAGTCAGCCGTAGTAATTTGATAATTTGATATTTTAGTATTTAGTTAGAATGCACATGTTGACAAAATATGTTACAGTTTGTTTAAAAAACAAACAGGTTCAAGAACGCTTTTGTTATCATTATATACATAACTGAAATTCAGGTGTTTCGTATATTTCTTTTATAAATTTAATGTTATAACTCTTATTGTCATTTGTATAAAATGTGTGATATGTTACCTAACTATAAATATATAAATATTTTACAAAATGTTCTTTAGATAATGCCCTTTTAATTTTGTCATGACAACACTTTTTTATCATGTAGTTTGTTAATTTTAATAGAAATATATTTTATTATTACATCATTTATATCAAGTAATTTAAAATTAATTTCACTCTTTATTATAGCAGTCATAGATTTATAACAAATGAAGCATAACATTCAAAACTTAAAAGAGTTTTAAAATACTAGAATTTATTTTCTTTTTCTTTAAATATGATCCATCAAGTTTTCAAATATTTGATATTACGGCCAAGCAATCATTATTAAAGTAAACAATAATTTCAATGTATTTATCTGGATTGATATGTAATTGATCTTTGTTTGTAGGCAAAATGCATTATCATTTTATTCTTTTTCAGAGATTATTAAAATCATAGTCCATTTCTAAAATTTCGTTCTTAGATTTTATATTAACTTGTAGTTGAATAGGACTTTGTGCTACTGATTTTCTTATACACCCTAATTGAGTAATGTTGTTTTTCATTTGTCACATGTCATCGTAAGTAACGCTTGATAGAATTTTGATTTATTCGCAATCATATGAAAATAGCGGTAACAATGATGAATTTTTATGAGTAAGCATTGTTTTAATTTTGATTTTAAAAATATCCCATCGTTTTCAAAAACAATAATGATATGGTTGACATCAACTCACACATTTTCATTTAGGAATATGTTTTACAATTATCTTGTGGTTGGATAGGCTTTGTTTTGTCATACAGATAGTGAAATTGTCTCATCAACGTTGCGCTTTAATAATAATGCATCTACCATTCATTTCTCCTATCATTATACAGTTTGATATCTTATTCACACAAAATTACATCACAATATCATCATGTTCTTGTACATGTTTTATTATCTCGTGCTTTATAATCATATCATATATGTTGAGTTTCAATGGAATGTAATTTTGAATTTGTTTTATACTTTATGGCAGTTGTGCAAATATGACATAAGCGATTCACAAAAGGAATAGATACTTCATTTATTTAATATTGAAATATTTTTGTATAATGTTAATACTTAATGCTTAGAGAAGAAATTATTGTTGATATAAAAATTATATTCTTTTATCTGAGAAAGAAATTACAAGCTCAACAATTTTACACAAATCCGTTATTTACATTATCATTGTAAAAATATATTCTCATATATAGATTTGATCTTCTAATATTTTTTTTGATCCATCAATTTTCAAACGATAAATTTCTCAGCCAGCCATTATTACTAAATAAACATCAGAGAGAGAGAGAGAGAGAGAGAGAGAATGTATATTCACACTTTTCACGCCAAAACAATATTAGCTATATGACAAGTGGGGTCTAGAATTTAGCTTGAATAAGTTAAGGATTAGAAACAAAAAGATCCATTGTTTTCGAATATATGATGTCATGGCCAAGTAGTCATTATATAAATAAGCAAGTATTTTGTTGTTTTTATTTGAATTCAACATGTAGTTTACCTTCCTTTTTTCTTCAAATAATGAACATCTCGGTCGCCCAATCATTAATTGGTAAAATAGAGTAGTTTAGAAGTAACATATATTGCCAGTTGGACTGTGCGTTTATTTGCTCCTTGCCAAGGTAGAAATATATCATTTCTGTAAGGAAATTGGCCAAAAGTATTTTTATCTTTTTTACTTGTTTAAATATATAATACGATGTTGAAATAAGCAAAGTCATACATGGAATTTAAACAAAATGAAATTCATTGTAATTGGATATGGCATTTTATTTGGCATCTTTTAAAGAAATCACCAACATGTTCTAATTATTTGTAATAACCATTAAATGTTTATTGCTCGCATAAATTATAAGATGCTACCACTTTCTAACATAGATTTTTAAATCGTGATATTTAATGACATTGTATATAGTTTTGATGAGTGTTTATAATAATGTATTTATGACATACATATGTAATCTCATTGTATATAGAAAATCCACATATACTTGTGGGGCTGTATTTTATATTGTCTTTTTACAATTGATCCAATTTTATTTCCATACTGTCTGGTGACCTGCCACTCAAAACTTTTATAATTCTCAATTATATCGGCTCATACCACTCAGAGAAAATGTTTAATTTTTGAATCACATTCTTTGCTTGTTAAATTTGATATTGTCACACGATTTAGTGTGACTAATTCTAAAGTTAAGATATTTTTATGGCTGAAGTGGTGATAGTGAAAACGCGTGTTGTGAAATGATAAACACTTCTGCTATAAGGAATACAGTTTTGTCCTTTCCAATGTTTTGAAATTATGATGTATTATAGAAGAAACCATATTTTTTGTGGTTTGATTAATTGGAGATCATCATCATCATCATCATATCGTGTCGCGCCAGTGGTGGATCCATTGGATGGCTTCAGGGGTGCAGCCTCTCAGGTCCATATCACTGATATGTGGTCCAAGTTCGCACTCGTGAAGGATGTGGTCCATGTTTTGAGCCGTGTGTCCACATTGACATCGGCAGTCTGAAGAAAGTCCCCAATTTTGTAAGGTTGTTTTGGTCTTCCCCACTTTAGACCTTGCCCTGTTCAGTGTCAACCAATCTTTCCTGGGAGATTTACTCCGCTTGGCAGTTCTTCTTTGGGTTCCTGAATGGCATCATTTGGGCAGCAGTCCCATTCTTTCCATGAATGCACTCTGTATATGGCTGCATGGTCTCGGTGGATGCCTTCAGTTGTCAGGAAGCTTGTTGTAAAAATAATTAATGCAGTTGTGAAATGATAAACACTTCTGCTAAAAGGAATACAGTTTTGTCCTTTCCAACGTTTTGAAATTATGATGTATTATAGAAGAAACCATATTTTTTGTGGTTTGATTAATTGGAGATGACACATTTTCATGTGACTGAATCCAAAGTTAGATATTAAGTGAAAAGAGTGAAAGTTCATATCCTGAAATTACAAATGCAGTAGTAACGTAATGTGCACTTCTGCTAAAGAGAAAATGAATTTGTCATTTTCAAAATGTTAAACTTTTTTTCTCCTTTCTTTCACACTTTTCCATACCAGCCAAATTTACCCTAAACTGTTTTGAGGAAAAGGTTCACCAATATGATTTTGATATCCATTCACCTCATTTTGTATGTTATAATGATGATTGCCTAATTTATAACATGGATATATCACCTTTATCAAATTTCTAAACATTTCTTTTTTTGGTGTTGTATAAATTTTATGACCACTCGTCCCCCTCCTCCTCCCCATCCTCCTCCTCCTCCTCCTCCTCCTCCTCCCCCTCCTCCTCCTCCTCCTCCCCATCCTCCTCCTCCTCCTCCTCCTCCTTCTTCTTCTTCCTCTTCTTCTTCTTCTTCTTCTTCCTCCTCCTCCTTCTCCCCATCCTCCTCCTCCTCCTCCTTCTTCTTCTTCTTCTTCTTCTTCTTCTTCTTCTTTTTTTTTTTATTCTTCTTTTACATTTTCCCCCTCCTCTTCCCATCCTTATCCTCCTCCCCCTCCCTCATCTTATTCTTTTTTCTTCTTCTTTTTCTTCCTTGTCTCGTTCTTTTTGTTCTCGTTATTATTGTTGTTGTTGTTGTTGTTGTTGATGTTCTTCTTCTTCTTCTTCTTCTTCTTCTTCTTCTTCTTCTTCTTCTTCTTCTTCTTTCTTCTCTCTTCTTCTTCTTCCTCTTCTTCTTTTCTTTTTTTTTTCTTCTTTACATTCTTCCATCTCTTCTCTTCCCATCCTTCTCCTCTCCCCCTCCTCTCTTCTTCTTCTCTTCTTCTTTTCTTCTTTTCTTCTTCTTCTTCTTCTTCTCTTCTTCTTCTTCTTCTTCTTTTTCTCTTCTTTTCTTCTTTTTCTCTTCTTCTTTCCTTCTTCTTCTCTTCTCTCTCTTCTTCTTCTTCTTCTTCTTCTTCTTTTCTTTTTTCTTCTTCTTCTTCTTCTTTTTCTTCTTCTTTATTTTATCTTCTTTCTTCTTCTTCTTCTTCTTCTTCTTTCTTTTCTTCTTCTCTTCTTCTTCTTCTTCTTCTTCTTCTTCTCTTCTTCTCTTCTTCTTCTCTTCTTCTTCTCTTCTTCTTCTTCTTCTTCTTCTTCTTCTTCTTCTTTTTATTCTCCTTTTCATTCTTCCCCTTCCTTCCTTCTTCTCCTCTCTTCTTCTATCTTACTTTTTTTTATTCTTCTTCTTCTTCTTCCATCTCTTCTTCCCTTCTTTCTCCTCTCATCTCTCTTTCTTCTTTTCTTTTTTCTTCTTTCTCTTCTTCTTCTTCTTCTTCTTCTTCTTCTTCTTCTTCTTCTTCTTCTTCTTCTTCTTCTTCTTCTTCTTTCTCTTCTTCTTCTTCTTCTTCTTTTCTTCTCTTCATTTCTATTCATCTTCTTCTTCTTCTCTCTTCCTTCTCTTCTCCATCCTTCTTCTTCCCTTCTTCTCTTCTTCTTTCTTCTTCTTCTTCTTCTTCTTCTTCTTCTTCTTCTTCTTCTTCTTCTTTCTTCTCTTCTTCTTCTTCTTCCTCCTTCTTCCTCTTCTCTCTCTTCTTCCTTCTTCTCTTCTTCTTCTTCTTCTTCTTCTTCTTCTTCTTCTTCTTCTTCTTCTTCTTCTTCTTCTTCTTCTTCTTCTTCTTCTTCTTTCTCTTTTCTTTTCTTTTCTTCTTCTTCTTCTTCTTCTTCTTCTTCTTCTTCTTCTTCTTGATCTTCTTCTTCTTTAGTTTAGACATTAACATTTTGAATATTGCAAATATTGCTCTAGTCATATATTGTATTTGTGAAAATTCAAATTATACTGCAGTTAGATGTGGCATTATGTTAGGCATCTTTTTAAGAAATCACCACTATCAATATTTCGAACATTTCTTTTTCTGTCTTTTGTTATATTTTTTGGTACCATCTAAATGGTTATTACACATAGAACTTATAGAATAACTGTGTTTATAGACGTCTAATTGTGTTTGTGACAAATATGTTATCTCATTGATTTTTTTAGAGCTTACTCCCGCAAACAAAAGAAAGATCTGTCTTTTGCCATAATTTTGTATCACTTGTGAATAAATTCAATTATCAGATTATTACATAAATCAGTTTAAATCAAATTCAACATCACTTCCTGAAGTAAAAGAACTCAATTTTAATTTATTCCCTAATTTGAAACGTGAATCGCCTTTGGAATCAAAATTAATTCCCGTTTCTGCAGGTTTTCCTGTATTTTGGTGAGAATAGTTTGCTTGCTATGTGTGGATCATATTACAATGTACTTTTTGCCAATTTGAATATGACTTAGCTACCCACTTATGGCTTGATAAACATAGGTATGGCTTTTTAAATAATAGCAAAATGAGGATTCTTATCCGGATCTTTATTGAATCTGTTGCAAGCGCCGTAAAACCCTTAAAATTAAAAAAAAACAATTATTGAATCTGAAGCTCTAGCTAAATGCAGCTACTGGACTCTGAGTTGTCGACTATGAATATGTTATGACTTTTCAACATTATATCTGTATTTATATTCTTTTTTTTTTTTGGTCATGTTATGACACAAATCGGTGACTTGTCAACTCAAAACATTAATAGATATAAAAATGTTGATGCCGTAAATAATAAATGAACAAAGAACAATTATTACCAAACATGTTGTATGAATTAAAAGTTGAATATTTTCTTGGCTGAAGCACTGGGGTATAAATACATTTTTATTCAACTAAAATTGAATACGTATTTCTCACCTAACATCTGAAGACAAAATTAAAAAGAGAGGAAATCAAACTAAGTACTGGTTTCCAATATTTTGATATGTCAATCTTATTACAAACCACTCTCTATTGAGATTTTATGGATTCAAAGGGATCCTATATTTGATCTTAATACATTTCTCCACACCGGCCTTGACATTTTAAAAGTCGTCTTGAGGAACCTTTGCCTTCGTTTATTGTTGCCATTTTTTCATACTATTGATGTACATGAGTATGGATGCTGTATTAAAATTGAGAACTCAACATTGTTTTCTTAGATTTGAATTTAAAGATTCACGCGTTCAATTTTTCATTCTTGAATTCTTTAGGATGGGGAAAGGGGGGGGGGGGGGGGGGGGGGGGGGGAGAATTGTGCTTCTCCAGCTGACGTTGTGTTCCACGTCCGTTCTCATCTTTCCTATTTCTTTATTTTTCCCCGCATGGGGTCTTTTGACCTCCCATGGTGGAAAGAGAGGTCACTCACTGTGTCTTTTATCTCTTATTCTTTCCTTTCATGTTGCTCTCTCATGGTGAACAGGTCACTTGCTGTGTCTTCTATCCCTATATATATGTTTTTGAGTTGCTTTCTGTCCTTGCTTGTCTTGGAATGGGTTACTTGGTCTGTCCTGATCCTCTCCGGAATCCTGGTGAGAGGGAATAGTAAAAGTATGCAAGGATTTTCAGTTGTGGATGGGGCTCTCTCTTTTAGTAATGATGTACATTGTTTGTTTGAGTTGCTTGTCTGATGGGTTTTCTTGTGGTTTGCTTTGGAATGGTCTTGACTTGGTACGTTTCTCATCTTTCTTTCTTTTTTTTGATCCTACTCCTGAAGAATCCTCATGTCTGTTGCCCAGTAACAGTCCAGTCAAATACTTTTTGATGCGAGATTGTTGTGATTTCCAATTTGGGGTTAAGATCAGGATCTCTCTCTTTATGGACTGATCGTTACATTTTTGTGTTGAAAATACTCTTTTAAACATTTGAATGAGACTTTTAGGTACATTGATGGTAATGCTTTGGAATTTTTGGATACTTTAATTTTTCACTATCCCATTTCTTTCTTTTTTTTATTACTGGCTGATATAACCTCAATGTTTGCAAGCGCCATGAAACCCTTTTTCTGGATGAGATGCTTGGTGTTTTCCCTGGTTATGTCCGGAATCTTTAGCTGGAGGGAGACTGTCAAATGTATAGTACCTTTTAAGAGTATTTTATTCCATTGTTAATCATCTCACTGTATGTTGTGTGGTCTATCATTATTATTTGGATGGTTGGCTAGTGTCTTCAATTGGAAGGCACAGGCTCGATTCCTACTCTGAGCGCGTATAGTGATCCTAGAAAAGCTCTCTATCACATTCTCTCACCGTACTCAGGTGTACAATGAGTACATGGCTCTTAACAACGCCGTTTCTGTCCGAAATAATTGTATTAATGCCTAACCGGCGTTATATATCGTCCTACTTGTTGCTGTTGGCAAGGGACACATTATAAAACGATTAGAGCGTGCTTAGTGGATACTGCGCTGTTATATTATAATAATAGAGTGGTCAGAAGTAATTTTATTTTGTCGACCCCAGGAATGTCTTGGTGGATTTCATTCCATGCCATGCATTAATCTTGTGAGTAGCATTATGTGTATAGTAACATGTTATGATAGGGACACGATATGATGGTGTATACGTCTACAGATAATTTGCATAAGACATCTTTTTTTCCTTTAATATTCATTGTGTTAACCAGTAAAACACTGAAAAAACCATGAATTCAAAAATTTGGCCTTGGTCCTTCAAATATCGATCGATTTAAATGAATTCTTTTGGCAAAAACTCTCAAACCTGGGACCTCACATGGGTCCTTTAAATCGATGAATATGTGAAGGAAGAGGTTTCTGGTCATAGTTGTCCTTGATACACACAGTTATGGGAATATTTTCCATATTTTATTACAAAGGGAGATAAGCCTGAGTAGCAATGAAATTACTGGTTGTTAACAGTTATATTCCATTGTTGCCTTTTATAGATAGAACGAAGATGACGTCACTCAAGCCTTTGTTATTGTATTTTGCCATCCGCGTTTGTGAGTGATTCTCACTAAGCTGTATCAACCTGACTAGAAAAGTTCATGGTTACACATAGTTTTGTGTGTTGGTCCGTTATACTTCCGGATGGCAATGTTATGAGCTTCTTATCCAAGCGCATACTATTTATAGATGACATACCAACACATAGAACTGTGTGTAACTTCGACGTTTATAATATGTTTGATATCATTTAGTAATAACTAATCACTAACAGTTTTTTTAAAAAATAAATAATAACAAAGAGCTGAGAGACGTTAACTTCGTTCCTTCTATTCATGTCAATATTTATCTTTCAAAGGGATTTACCGTCCTAACGCCTCTCGCAAACCATTTCATTGCTTACCAACATGACGCCTAGGTTACTCCAGTCTTCCTTTGGAAAAGACCCTAAAGACAAATTGCCCCATGGGAATGAATAAAGGGAATTCTATTTTATTTATTATTTATTAAATTTCAATTTTAGGTCGACGTGCATTTATTCGCAGGTCTGATAACCCAAGTCATTATGGGCTCATTCTTGCTATGGAAATCTCAAAAAATGACGCAAGATATTGTCCATTACAACAATGTTAAAGTATGTCGATAATTGGGTTCGGATGTCAGACCTTCGTATTATGTATATGTCGCGTCAGGTCCATCCCGATGTCACAGCAACAAGCAGCTTGGTTCTAAATAAAGAAAATCGGTACTTTTTATTCTTCATGCTGGTTAGAACTTTTTCACATGTCATGTGAAGAAATCTATATAAGTCAAAACATGGGTTTTGATAATATATTATGACGTTTTTCTCCTACTTTGGATACACTTTTATGCCCGTCGGAAGAGTATTTCAGAAGGGCGTCCACCATTGTTCCGATAGTTTAGAACCAGTTACTAAGTTACTATGCGACATTACGAGGGAAGTGAGGTCACGACTGTTGAACCCTATTCTATTCGATTCCCTCCAAGAAGAAAGAAGAAAGAGATGGACAGAAACTGTTGAAAATTTAGACATGAAACACTCAAGCAGACATGCTTGGAAATTGATTAAAAAATTAGACCCAGACAAGAATAGGACCACCACTGCACCAGTCATAGAAGCAAGCAAAGTTGCTAACGAAATCAAACAAAGAGGTCAACATATCCCAAACCATGCATTTGAAAATAAGATCAGGAAAGACTATAACAGAATGATTAACTCTCTTCCAAAAGATGGGTCAATGTGGACACTTCCTATCAGTCCCAATGAAATTCAAAATGCTCTGAAAACTATGAAAAACGGCAAAGCTGCAGGAGTGGATGGTATTTACCCTGACATGCTCACTCACCTTAGACCGCACGCAATGGAATGGTTGTCTACTGCAATGACTGATATCCTAGATAAGGGAAAGTACCCTCCGACGTGGAAGCATGCAAAAGTCATTGCTATCCTAAAACCAAACAAGCCAGCGAACGATCCTTCCAGTTATAGACCAATATCCCTACTTTGTTGCCTATATAAATTGCTTGAGAAAGTAATCCTAACAAGAATAACACCAGCCCTACAAACTGCTATCCCAAAAGAACAAGCTGGGTTCCAACAAAACAAATGCACAACAGAACAGGTCATAGCTCTTACCTCCCATATTGAATCAGGCTTTCAGAAAAGAATGAAAACTGGAACTGTGCTAATTGACTTGTCAGCAGCATACGATACAGTGTGGACAGGCGGCCTAATGTTTAAATTAGCCAAGATTATCAAATGCAGAAAAATTCTTAATCTCCTGTCTCAAATAACTGGTCCAAGGAAATTTCACGTATTGCTAGTTGGTACAACAAGCAAAGTCAAACGAATAAAGAACGGAGTACCACAGGGGTCAGTTCTTGCACCAGCACTCTTCAATGTTTATATCAGTGACATGCCAAACACAACATCAATGAAATTGGGGTACGCTGATGACTGGGCTCTATCATACCAATCAAGATCTTGGAATGATATAGAAACTACCCTATGCCAAGATGTGACCAAAATGAAAAATTACTGTGATAAATGGTACCTCAAAATGAACACAAATAAAACAGTATCATCAGTTTTCCACTTAAACAACAGAGAATCTCAAAGACAACTAAACATCACCATCGATAGCATATCACTGCCATCTGACCAGAACCCTAAATACCTCGGAGTCATTTTGGATCGACAGTTGACATACAAAAAACACATTGAAGCAACCTCCCGAAAAATTGGCAAAAGGAACTGCCTGATACGAAAACTGGCAGGGACAGGCTGTGGTGCCTCACCGACTGTACTCCGGACATCCACCGTTGCCCTATGTCACAGTGTCGGCGAATATTGTTCACCAGCATGGGCCAGAAGTAAAAACACCAAACTAGTTGACACAAAGCTAAGGGATTCCATGCGTACCATCACAGGGTGCCTAAAGTCAACCCCAGTGCAGTGGCTACCAGTCTTGAGTGGAATTGCACCACCACATCTCAGAAGAGAGGAACAAAACCAAAGGTGGATTCAAAAGGCAGAACAAAAAAACGATACCCCTCTGCGCGAAATTTACAAAAATGCCCCTACCTGCTCAAGATTAAAATCCAGATCCCCTTTCTACCTCTCAAAGAAAGATTACTACAGCATCACCGATGAATGGAGAAAAGAATGGGCAAATAATACCCCAACAGGAGGCCAAATTATTGAAGACCCTACCAATGAAATTCCTGGCTCACAGCTTGGTAGGAAATACTGGGTGGCTGCAAATAGGCTACGCTCCAGACATGCGAAAACAGCCGCAAAAATGAACAAATGGGGTCTAAACAACTCAACAGAATGCCCCAAATGCCAAACTGACCCCCCAAGATGTAGATCACCTTGTGCTCCACTGTCCTGTTACCAAGCTGAGTGTAGGTTATGAAACCATTCACAAATGTGAAGATGAATTCAAGGCTTGGCTCGACGCGACAGATCTGAAAGTGTGACCCCACCATACGATACTACTACTAACCCTATTCTCAGGAGATAGAAAGAGTGGTCGCTATAGTTAACAGTAGAGGTCAACAATATACCCTCACAAAGATTAAATAACACTTCAAAATCCTTAAAACTTTATACACTTGAGTTTTTATAGAGCGCACTATCCACTAAACGTACTCAAGTCGCTTTACAAAGGGTCCCTAGCCACACGTAACATGTAGAACGAGACACGACGCCTGTTAGGCGAGGCGATATTACATTTTTTTTCGACAAGGACAACGCTGTTAACGGCCAGGTAATCATTTTACACCTGAGTACGGTGAGAGAATGTGAGTAAAGAGCCTTTTTCCAAGGACTCGACTATGCGCCGAGCGAGGTTCGAACCCAGGATCTTCCGATCCGAAAGCGAGTGTCATACCACTAGATGCACGTAGTCTGGCATCAAGATTTATTTTCAGTAAGTTTTAATGACTTAGAAATGCTCGTGACCTTCTGAAACTGTGAGCCAAAATTTCGTAATTTTACGATTTTTTTCGAAATGGTGAATTGGATTGACTTTAAAATATTTAAATTATGTTAAGTTTAAACGAATCCAGATAACTCAGGTGGTAGAGCTCTCGCTTCACAAGCAAAGGGACCGAGATCGATATCGGGTCCACCCAGCAGTAACTTACAACTACTCATTTATGCGGAACACACCCTTATTCCGAAAACAGACAAATCGAATAGAAGGAGTATCTAAGTCCTTTTCCAAGATAAATTACAAAACATGATACAATATCAACCCCTGTGACATGTGTCTTTAAAAGCAAGGAAACCATTGTATCACAACCTGCACTATCAGCAATAGACACCTAGATAACCACGCCTTTCGGACAGTCGTCAAAATGTAGACAATGACAGTGATTGGTAAACATAACAAACTACAGAGGTTTTATTATCGATGGTATGTATCGTAGTAAAATATAAACTGTTCTACCAGTTCATCAATCGAGCCAACACAAAAATCTATGTGTAAAGTTAAACGTTTAAAATATGATCGATAAAATCGTGTGATAACTAGTCACCTATTTAGCGGGGGAAAGAACCCAATAACAATGATCAGAGAGAGGTCGAATTCATTCACGTCATTGTTTATAAATAACCAACTATGTTTGGCCGAGAACGTGTAAAGGCGTGTCACAAATTCCATGTTTTGATTGGTCAAAAATCTACTGGTTAATTATTGATTGTTCGCTAAGCAAGATTGCCAATAAATGGGTAAAGTGTAATATAAACCATTATCCAGAATCACATGCCAGGCACTCCTGTGGAATCTTCAAGGGAAACGAAAGCGGGGAAGGACAAGTAGCAGCTAGAGGCGCAACACATAGGCTCAATTGAAGGAGAAAGGATACAACGTGAAAGGAAGTCGTGGAGATGGCAGCCCAAAATCGTGCCCGATGGAGAAGTGTCATTGATGAGCCCCGAGAAGAATGCGGCTATGTGGTCTAGTGGTATGACACTCGCATTCGGATCGGAAGGTCCTGGGTTCGAGCCTCGCTCGGCGCATAGTTGAGTCCTTGGAGAAGGCTCTTTACTCACATTCTCTCACCGTACTCAGGTGTAAAATGAGTACCTGGCCGTTAACAGCGTTGTCCGAAAAAAAATTGTAATATAGCCAAACAGGCGTCATGTCCCATCCTACATGTTAAATGTTGCTGGTGTTCAGGTACCCCTTGTAAAGCGCTTTGAGCACGTTTAGTGGGTATTGCTCTATATAAAAGCTCAATTTTTTGAAGAAGGAAAGGCCAAAGTAAGTAATAACATATTAACCAGAACATTTTTGACCAATCAAAACGCGGGATTTGAAACAAACCCTCCAATCCGCTAGGTCAAATATTATAGCTGGCTATTTTCAAACAAAAGAATTAAGGAAGTCTACATCGATCTGTTCTTTGTTATAGTTTTACGATCACTAGTTCTCCCTATTAGATTCGCACTTGACTTTTCTGCCGTACTCTGGAAAAACCATATTTTAAAATGTGGCCAGTAAACTCGTCTTTCATGTATTGATCGATTTAAATAACCCTCATCTTGGCAACAACAACAACAACAACAACAACAAAAACTCTCAAACCTGGGACATCGCGAAATCCCAGGTTTGAGAGTTCTTTTGCCAAGATGAGGGTCATTTAAATCGATCGAAATTTTGAAGGACGAGTTTTCTGGCCAAATTTTAAAATATGTTGTTTATTTTTCCAGAATACTTCAGTATAAATGTTGACGGTTACAAATTATAGTTTTATGTGATGGTACGGGTAATCAGGAGTGTTGAACTTGTGAGAGTTTTACTTAACCTCATAACACCGTCGATGTTGCGAATTTTGTTAGTTTAGCACTAACTGGCATTGTTTATACTATTCGGACGACAGTCCGAGGGGCGTGGTTAGGTGACTATTACCAAATAAAAGGGAATGGGTGGAGGAAGATAGAATTGATGCCATTACTAATAATAATTGTTTGTTTGAAGACATGAAATAATTCCCCTCTTGTCATCATGATATATATATATATATATTACTTGAAAGAAAGAACAATATTTATGATGTTTGTAGGGTGTCTGAAATCGCCGCTCCATTACAGAACAAAAGTGTGATGTCAAAAGACTGGTTCCAATCTCATTGGAAGTATAAAATCACTCTTCAGGGGGATTGAATAAGTACCCTGTGTAAATGATCCACTGATTTCAGATTGATGGCATCTTAATTTTCTAGTCTAAATATATGCTGGTCGTTAATAAAGATTATCCGTCCTATCGCTCTTTTACGTCACATTATCCTTAGAATACGCCAATAGATAGTATACGCTTGGCTAAGGAGTTCACAACATTGCCATCCGGAAGTATAACGGACCAACACACAAAACTGTGTGTAGCCATGATCGTTTATAGTCAGGTTAATACAGTTTAGTGAGAATTACTCATAAACGCGGATGGCAAAAAAACAATGACAAAGACCTGAGTGACGTCATCTTCGAACTATCTACACCTCCTATAATAAGTATGCCACCTTATGATTCAATATGTAACCTATTCATTATTAGTCCTCTGAAGGACTGATTACATACACGCATTAAATGATTTTGTCACAGAAAAAGTAAAAAGTGTGACATCGCTACTTTTCTTCTCTAATAATAACACATATGCACACCAAAGAGACATCGACAAGATACGGGGCAATCGCACAAACGTCAATTTAAAGAATAAAAAAAAGGAATTACAAGGTGGAATATCAACACGCTATCAACGTCTATAGATAGAACGGAGATGACGTCACTCACGCCTTTGTTATTGTATTTTGCCATCCGCGTTTGTGAGTGATTCTCACTAAACTGTATTAACCAGCCTATAAAAGTTCATGGTTACACAAAGTTTTGTGTGTTGATCCGTTATACTTCCGGATGGCAATGTTGTGAGCTTCTTAGCCAAGCGCATACTATCTATATAGATTGACGCCACTCAGCTCTTTGTTATTGTTTTTAGCGAGTAGTTCTCACCAAACTGTATTAATCAGACGTCACTCGGGCCATTGTCATTGTTTTTTGCCATCCGCGTTTATGAGTAGTTCTCACTAAACTGGATTAACCAGAATAGAAACGTTCATGATTACACATAGTTTTGTGTGTTGGATCGTTATACTTCCGGATGGCAATGTTGTGAGCTTCTGAGCCAAGCGCATACTATCTATAAACGTTTAAGATAACTCACATTGTTATGTTTGTTGGTAAGTTATATCCGGCTGGCGGTGGTTATAAGTTTGTTTGTTTTTTTAACAAAGCACATAGCATCAATAAAAGCTAGCGTTCTTTAATTCGACAAAGTTGAATTTTTGTTGAAATAAAAATTAAAAATTCGCGAATCGTGAACAATTTAAAAAAGAAACAAAATAAAAACAGAAGGCTCCAGGGGGATTCGAACCCTCGACCTTCTGCTTACTAGGCAGACGCTCTAACCAACTGAGCTATAGAGCCAGATAGTTCATTATACATGTATTATATGTTATTTATAAATAACTTATCATGGTAGCAGAGGATATTCTCTGATTTGATGATAGTCGGCAAGTCGAGACCGGTCCTCAACCAAGGGAGACAAACGTGAGTTAGCCTGTAATGTCGCTGATTATATTTAGTTACGTCCCATCCATTTTTCTTTTGGACAGAGGTCCAGACCTGCTTACTTATTTAATTCATTTTCTCTTCAAATTTACAGTTATCGTGTGTGTGTGTGTGTGTGTGTGTGTGTGTGTGTGTGTTTGTGTGTGTGAGTGTGAGAGAGACAGGGGGTGGGGGCTGTGAAATCTGTTGTCCTGAATCGCCAAGCCCAACCGGCCGGAGTTCATCACAGGCACTCGAGTACATCGATCAATAATTATTATTTACTACTCTTTAGCAGAGCCACAGCCTAGAAACCGCGTTTTGTTTGGGGTTGTTTTTTTTTTTTTTTGTTGTTGTTGTTGTTGTTGTTTTTTTGAAGGGGGGGGGGAGGGTTGCTTATTTTGGTTATTGGTTTTTGCTTTTGTTTGAATATTTTTCTACTTATTTTTAATCCCATTTTTAGGGAACTGAGAAAGAGAGAGAGAGAGAGAGAGAGAGAGAGAGAGAGGAGAGAGAGAGAGAGAGAGAGAGAGAGAGAGAGAGAGAGAGAGAGAGAGAGAGAGAGAGGAAGGGAGATAGAGGGGGGTCGTGGCATGCTTAGACATATTTGACCTTTATCTATAACAAATAATACTCATATATATATATATATATATATATATATATATATATATATATATATATAACAAAGACCTGAGTTACGTCCTAGAAAGAGGAGAGCTAACGCTACTAGAAGGGACATTCCTTCTTTG
>NW_027622768.1:22500-30201 GCF_034508935.2 Berghia stephanieae
ATTGTAACATATCAACAGAGTAAGAAATAATAAAGTTCTCTTTATTCATCCTCAAGCAGAAATTTATTTTAGGGTCTATTCTAAGGGAAGACTGGAATCACCCAGAGTCAGCCGCAGCACAGCGCCACAAATTGTGTTACGGAGAGGTGGCTTGCTAAAGACCATATAACGTGGTGGATATTGGAGCTATGTATCTTTCGGATACGAAGCAAAGACCATACCCCTGAGGCACATCGCCCCTTACCCTTTCCCCCTATTCTCCATAAAATGCAATGGCAATGTACGGTTCTCTCGAACTACTGTTTCCTCGTTCCTCGAACGCTTTTGCTTGTCCCGATGAGTTCGAGGATATATATATATATATATATATATATATATATATATATATATATATATATATATATGTGTGTGTGTGTGTGTGTGTGTGTCACACGCTCTTGCTCTTTCTCGGTCTCTCTACTTCCCCTTCACCCCCCCCCCCCCCAAAAAAAAACCCCCCAAAAAATAAACAAACAAACAAAAAAAATGTTTAACTACGACGAGGACGACGACGACGATGGTGATAATGATGATGATAATGATGTCGCTGCTGCTGCGATGATGATGATGATTATTATTATTATTATCATTATTATTATTATTATTATTATTATTATTATTATTATTATTATTATTATTATTATTATTATTATTATTATTATTATTATTATTATTATTATTATTATTATTATTATTTTATTATTATTATTATTATGTGATGATGATGATGATGATGATGATGATGATGATGATGATGATGATGATGATACTGATGATGATAATGATAATGAAGACGATGATTATTATCATTATTGTTATCATTATTATGTGATGATGATGATGATGATGATGATGATGATGATGATGATGATGATGATGATGATGGTGATGATGATGATGATATAACGATGATGTTACTGGGTTATTGTTCGAAGAAAAAAAAGAGTTGTTTTAATTGGAAAACTGAAAAGTGTTCATGCATGAGACTGTGTGTTTAATCAATATGAGTCCTGCGTTTTGATTACTTCACAACCAGTCATAGTATTAGTATATTAAGGGGTTATCACATCTCACACGTAGCTTTTTAAACAATGTGTCATATATAGAAATAATTTCTCCGTGTTAACTACCGTGCCTTAAAGCCATATCCACATTGTCATACAATTCCCGGTAGCATTAGGTTCAGTTAGTTGATCACCCCTTTGGATGAGTAAAGTTATCCGATTTTAGTTTGTAGTATACCGTTAAGTCACCTCTATAAATAAAACACAACGCTATTTTATGTCATCGTCGCTAAAGATACACATGATATTACTAATCTGATAATGTAATATTTACGTCATATGGAGAACTTAATCGGGTTTAAACTTAAAAGCACGCTTGTTATTCTTAAACTCGTGTAGAAAATTGCCCTGTCATGTCTTTACTTTTTGATGTCATTTTTTTCTTTTTTGTGACCTCGAAATCATTGATCACGCCAGCACGAAGGTATTGAAGATCGTTATTGTGGTCAATAACCATTTTGTCTCTGCGCTTGCCGTACTTTTAACATATAAATGACACGGCTTCAGCCTGATAATGTAACCGTGTCTTTAGAGAATTAATGCCATCTGTATCCACCGCTCCATGAGTTGTTTACATTTTCATAAAAACAAATCACAACTACACACCTGACTCCCCGCGAAATTTTATCTTCATTTTGCGGCGATTCTCGGCTTGGTGAGGTTGGGAAACCGTAATCTCATTTTCTTACTAACTTATAGGCCTATATTTTGTATTTTTACTAATCAACACCCCTTTTTGACGGTACCGTCGAGTTTTTATATGTATTGTATTATAATTATTTGTATTTGTATTATTCCCATGACTAATCACCAGTTTCTAGATCATTTCAGAGTTCACAGAAGTTGGAAGACGACGGAGGACAGGACCGGATTCATTTTGTAAGATTTCATCTAGAATGGTAAGTTTTCAGGGGCTTTTTTCAGTTTCTTTCGTCATTTTCATGGACTCCAACATTATCCCACCACCAGTGTCTAATCACTATTAATTGTTTGAGTTTCAGATGGACCATCCAGGAAGACAACGAAATTTCAAGGGAGTCGACATCATCTACAAGTAAGAAATTTAATCTTTTTATCGTGATTAAAAAAAATAATCATGTTTGAATTTTACAAACTGAAATAGTAGATACCGATATGCCACCTTAGATTGCCTTCAGCATTAATCAACATGAGGTATTTATGAAAGTGAACAGATTCAGGGAGTTTAACTGTTGAGGTAAAAAAAAAAACAAAAAAAGTTATTGCTAATCATATTAGGTGGTGAGACTGCATTTCTTTCAAAACATAATTTCTTCGATCATCTATTTGTATACAAATTCAAAATATTAACAAGAATTACGTTTTTCAAAAATTCACTACAGGACGGTATCAAGAGACTGGATTGGATCGTGTATTCTTCAAAGGATTGGATTCGTAACGGAGACTTCATCACGAGGTAAGAATTATATTCTCTCTCTCTCTCTCTCTCTCTCTCTCTCTCTCTCTCTCTCTCTCTCTCTCTCTCTCTCTCCTCTTCTCTTCTCTTCTCTCTTCTCCTCTTCTCTTCTCTCTTCTCCTCTTCAATCCTCTCTTCTCCTCTTCTCTCCTCTCCTCATTTTCTCTTTCTCTCTCTCTCTCTCTCTCTCCCTCTCTCTTTCTCTCTCTCTCTCTTTCTCTCTCCCTCTTTCTATCTGTCTCTCTCTCTCTCTCTCTCTCTCTCTCTCTCTTTCTCTTTCTTTCTGTCTTTCTTTCTCTTGGCTCAGTTCACCGGGGAAAGAAAGAGTTGTAGGGTAAGGACATGATATTTTGATAATTATTATTGCTTAACAATTAATTTGACAATGAATGGATAAACGATAAAGATTTATATAGTACGAGTACGACGACATTTAACAGCTGTAGACTGTAAACTAGTGCTGAACAAAAATTAGATGATGAAAGAACCCACAAGGCACCAAGTGATCAAAGATATGAAATTACTCGAAACTTGGCACATATCAATCTAATATTATAATTTTCTGGCTGATGATCATATAGTAACTTTGTCTATAATATTTTTGAGGACTTTACTTTTAATATATAGTAATATTATTCGTTTGCGTTGTGTTGTAGATGTCAAATACAGTCGAGATACCTAGTGCTCTAGATATAGAATTCTGTCTAATTTCTTACACTACAGATACTAGATAGACGTCTACGCTTACAGTTAAAGCTTTATTCGTTGTAGTAAATTCATTCCGAATCCAAATAAAATAAAATGGATGGATTTCAATTTCAGGGTCCGTAATATCGAACCAATTGGTCACCCCAAATTATCTGTACACGCCCATACACAATTCCATTATCCATACGGTACGCTTCACTACAGTGTGTCACATAACTATACTATAACGCCGTCACATAAAGCCTTTTCATAGCGCTCTTTTTTACGGTGTATTGAATTTTTTTTTATATAAATAAAAAATATTGCACTAGATCTAGACATAAAAATCGACATTCATACCAATCGGAACTGAATTCATTTGATGAGTATAATCCACATTAATTAGACTGTTAACGGTTTTTTCAAAAGTAAATTGAATTTGAAAGCATTGAATTCAATAGCTTTTAACAGCCTCATAAGCCAAATATTTTAAACTTTGTCAGCTGTGTAGTGTAATATGAGTCAAAATTGGAGGTCAAAATAATTAACTGAGTTATGCCCTTTGTATTTTAAGAACTGAGATTCTTTGTAGGTGATTTTTACAATGAACCACCTCAAAATACAAGGAAAGCTTTCATGTGCTTATAGAAATAGTGAAATAACGATAAGTATTCAATTGTAAGCTTCAATTTATTAGACAAAGACAGATACTGTCTTACAATTCAATACTTACCGTTATTTTTTTCTTCGAGCTTCAATCAGCACCATTTTAATTATAGAAATAGTGTATCTTCACAATATATCAAACTTTGAAAAAAATCCCAGCCGACAATTTGATGTATACGGGAATTGTAGAATGAACAAATCTAATTTATGACTGTTTTGTTAGACTCCGATCTCACCATTTTCTGATCCATTGTTTGGAATCCACAAACAAAGAGTTTTACAAACTGAAATCATAGATTCCAGTATTCCACCTTAGATTGCCTTCAGCATTAACCAACATTTGGTATTTACAGAAGTGACAATTTTTCTCCTGATAATTCATTTTCAAGAGTTTGATTTTCTTTTTTTAATTGGCGAGGTCAAAAAATTATTAGTTACTATTATCATTAAGTGCAAGGCTGCATATCTTTCAAAACATAATTTCTTTGCTCATTATCTGTTTACAAATTCAAAACATAATCAAGAAATACATCTTTTATTTTTAATTCACTAAAGGACGGCATGAAGATACAGGATTACATCGTGTATTCATCAAAAGATTGTATTCGTAATGGAGATCCAATCTTGAGGTAGGTATTCCATTTAGTTCTCTCTCTCTCTCTCTCTCTCTTCTCTCTCTCTCTCTCTCTCTCTCTGTCTCTCTCTCTCTCTCTCTCTCTCTCTCTCTCTGTTCTCTCTCTCTCTCTCTCTCTCTCTCTCTCTCTTTCTGTCTCTCTCTCTCAAACCTTCTGTATCTCTGTCTCTCTCTATCTCTTTTTCTGTCTCTCTCTCTGTTGGCTTAGTTAACTGGTGAAGTAAAATACTAATGAAAGAGTGAAAATGGAAAGGCTTCGTATGGAACAAAACAGACAATGGACGTTTCGGGTACAAACCCTTCGTCAGCACAACAATACACAAATAAATGTGGAAAACAAATAAAATATAATGAAAAATAACTTGTATCGCCTCCAACCCCCCCCCCCCTCCCCTTTTTAATTTTTTTAATTTTTTTATTTATTTTTTTCTGTTGACGTTGTTGCTTTGTTTGTTTGTTTGTTTTTTTTTGGGTTTTTTGTTTTGTTTTTTTGTTGTTTTTTTTCTCTTCTCTCCCCTCTTTTCTATCTATCTATCTATCTATCTATCTATCTATCTATCTATCTAGCTATCTGTCTATCCATCTATCTATCTATCTATCTATTTATCTGTATATTCCACTTCACTATCGCATCGCCATCTGATCGTTCGTATTTCCTTCGCGAAGATTCGACCTTCACTTATCCAACAAACTCCACCCCCCCCCCCCCCCCCCCCCCCCCCCCCCCCCCCCCCTTACGCCGTGACTCTTTCAACTCGCCCTCTCCAACGCCCCCTACTGTTTCGCAACAGCTTTCTACTACTACTATTACTACTATTACTACTATTACTACTACTACTACTACTACTACTACTACTACTACTACTACCACTTATATGTCTTTATACTCCTATTATTTTCTGGAAAGTTCTGTTCCCTGACGCTGACCTTTTCTTATCAATTAGATCACCCCCCTGGGGCACCCTATCCTCTACCCACGCCATGCTAACATTTCATTCATACTGCAACCACCATTGAGTACAGACGATACAAGTTATTTTTCATTATATTTTATTTGTTTTCCACGTTTATTTGTGTATTGTTGTGCTGACGAAGGGTTTGTACCCGAAACGTCCATTGTCTGTTTTGTTCCCATACGAAGCCTTTCCATTTTCACTCTTTCATTAGTATTTTACGACACCGGCTTCAGGCAGCCCTTACCGTTTTCTACTTAACTGGTGAAGTCGTTGTATAGAAAGGACGTTTTGATAATTCGATAATAATCTTGCTTAACATCAACTAATTAAATAGATAAGGAATGGATAAATGAAAAAGATTTAAATAAGAGGACACAAACAGCTGTAAACATATCGGTGATCAATGATTAGATAGTGAAAAAAAAAAGTCCCGTGATATGAAACTCATTGAATGCATTGTTTGGAAAGCACTGACAAGAGTCCGTTCAAAGAAGACGCATAGACTAAAATATATTTCAATTGCTCAAGGTAGTGAATATCAGTCAAAACTCACAGGTTACAGCAATTATAATTACTAATTTTAAGTTTAATTTAATACAAGCTGTTTGCAGGGCTTCTGACTGACAAGTTTCTAAAGATAACACTTACAACAATAAAATAAAATAAAATTCCCTTTATTCATCCTATAGGGGAAATATGTCTTTAGAGTCTATTCCAAGGGAATACTGGAATAACCCAGACGTCAGCCGCAGTGCTGCACTTCAAACTGAGCTTGGGCGAGGTGACTTGCTCAAGGCCACACAGCGCAGCCGGTATTCGAACTCGGGACCTTTGGGGTACAAAACAAAAACTGTACCACTGAGCCACACTTCCCCACCCAACTGAAACTGAAACAGTGATAAAGATCAATGTATCCTGCCAAAAACATGGTTTTAAAGAGTTCACAAGTGATAAAATTAATAAAACTGGCCCACCATTTAAAAAACTGTGTCTCTATCCTTACTGTAAAATATTTTCTCGTCATTTAGCTAACAACTACAAAGTAAAATTGCTTATAGTTATAGTAGTAGAATTCTTATTTTACTAATGTTATATATTGAAATTGGTTTAAGTATAAACTCTCATAAGTGTCATAAGATCTGTCTGTGCTGCACGATTAATAGCCTTATGCTATGTCTTCATTTAGAAGTTAGCTTTTGAGGCTCAACAGGGGAACAGAACTTGTCACATTGTTTTAGTAGTTAACCAGTTGAGCTAACGGGATGAATGTAAAGATGATCTGAACGTTAGTCGTGAGACTGCATTTCTTTCAAAACATAACTTCTTCGATCACAACATAAACAAAAATAACGTTTTTTTATTATTTTCTCAAGGATGGACAGGATTGGATTGTGTATTCTTCATAGGACTGGAGCCTTCTCTTTGAGGTAGGAATGTCTGTTGGTCTTCTTTCTCTGTCTCCCTCTCTCTACCTCCCTCACCCTCTTCCTCTCTCTCTCTCCCTCTCTCTACCTCCCTCACCCTCTTCCTCTCTCTCTCTCTCTCTCTCTCTCTCTCTTTCTCTCTCTCTCTCTCTCTTTCTCTCTCTCTTTCTCTTTCTCTTTCTCTCTCTCTCTTTCTCTCTCTCTCTTTCTCTCTCTCTCCCTCTCTCTCTCTCTCTCTTTCTCTCTCTCTCTCTCTCTCTCTCTCTCTCTCTCTCTCTTCTCTCTCTCTCTCTCTCTCTCTGTGTGTGTGTGTGTGTTCCTCTTAGTGGGGACCTGTGCTTGTGTCAGGATGAGACATTTAGGTGATCTCAAACTAAGTACATTGATAGTCGCTCTACATCTACATCTATTCCCTATTTGATCTCCTCTGTCTCCCTTTTTCTTGGTTACTTTGATTGTAATTCTATAAATTTTTACTATCCCACTTTCTTCCTTTTCACTGGCGCTGATATTACCTAAATGTGTGGCAAGCGCCGTAAAACCCTTAAAACGAACATACTACAACTACTACAAGCACCGCCACCATTACTACTGCTACTACTGCTACTACTACTACTACTACTACTACTATACTACTACTACTTACTACTACTACTAATACTACTACTACTACTACTACTACTACTACTTCTGCTGCTGCTGCTATACTACGACTACTACTACGACTACTACTACTACTAATCTCTAATACTACTTCTACTACTACTACTACTAATCTCTAATACTACTTCTACTA
>NW_027622769.1:0-11666 GCF_034508935.2 Berghia stephanieae
TTTTAAAAACGAACCGATTTTCTTCCTGACCCAATAGTTTTTATCCCAAAGCCCGTCTAATTTATGTTTTTCATTTTCAATATCAAATTTGTTTGCTGTGTCGAGACGTGATAAAATTTATTTAGAGTTTCAATTTCGAGATCTCTGATATAATCCTGGGCTTTGGATTATAGTTAACAGCAGTTTTAAGCCCCCGCCACGTGTCCGTATATCCCCAGAAAAAAAGCATTTTTCAATTTATTTTTGTACTTGTCTCTACAACTAGATATTACTCTCTTTATCTCTTTTTGTTTTGTTTTCAGATCGTTTTTGTTTCCACTAGTAAAGAGAGTTTTCTTTTGGTTCAATAAAAGTTTTAGATCTTTTGTTATCCAAGGCTTGTTGTTAGGATAATATTTTATTTCTTTTTTTTTACAAGACACTAGCTGTTCACAGAATTTTAAATACTCACTCACACAGTCATTCAGCTCATCCACACTATCACATGATTCGATAAAAACATTCTAGTCCAGTGCATTTAAACAACCACGCAAATCTTCACTTCCGTTCCAGATCTGTACACTTTTCTTTACTGGTTTTAAAGGTTTAAAAACAGGGCGGTAGGTGGGGAGTAGCAAGAGCATGCAGTGGTCAGATAAACCTAAGGGGCACGGGGTAAACTTTTATAACTATTTTTTAATATTACACAAGAATAAATCTAATTTTTTTTTCTTCCCCCTTGTCTCGCAGTCCACGTATTTATGAAGTCCCGGGAGAGTGAAATCGTTACATTGGTTAAAATCGCCAGTAACCATAAATACGGCATCGGTGACTTAATTTGAATGTCCTGTATTTCTTTCCTCAAATATTTTTCGCTGTGTGTTGTCTGATGATGGTGGAATGTAGACGTTGATGAGATGATGACATGAGTATATTCCTGGGGTAGATAATATGGTCGTGACGAAACAGTAATAAATTCAATATAAAACGTCACAATACATTTTCTGTATCTGACAGTTATTGGGGTGGCACCATTTGTTGTTAATATATTGCACACCCCACCCCCAAGTTTGTTTATTTACATTAGTCCGATCTCCTCGAAATAGTGAATATTGTTCAATACAAAACATGATGATGGTATGTGAGGAGAGAGCCAAGTCTCTGTTAACGCTATTATGGAGGCTTGACGATAGTCACGATTGTAACGACACAGTGAAAACGGTTCATCAATTTTATTCTTCAGTGATCTTACATTACCTGTCACTACACAGTATGCCGCGCTGAGGACCGGTCCCAAGAACCGGTCCCACGGTTCCTTGGCTGGGACCGGAGGACCGGTCCCAAGGTGAAGAACCGTTGGCGGTCCTCACGTCGCGGACCTCACTTCTTATCTTTCTCTTGTCCTTTTCTCGGTTCTTTTGCCTAGGCCGTTCGCCTAACCACCATCCCACTTAATTAATCGCACCAACCCCCTCTTGCACATACGCCCTCTTGTGTGTGTGTGGTGGGGTAAGAGGGCCGCGAGACGCCTTGGACGATTCCACTACTAGGGTTAAATTTCCTGATTTACTACACACTAATGATCGCAATGACAATGATCTATTTTGAACGACATCACCCCTCTTCTCTAATGGGTTATTCTTTGAAATGAATGTGACTACTGTAAGATGTGTGTTTGTGTGTATGTGTGTGTTCGTGTGTGTGTTTTTTGAACCTAGCTGGTCCGATTTTTTCTTTTGGCTATGTGTTGTCACCACTATTTCCTATCGTAATTGTTGTCATTTGATGATACATATTTTCATTTTGTTTGGTGTTTTAACTAATCAAATGATACAAGTTTGACATACTATAGCTTTCTTTCAAAAATAACAATTATAACGTCTGTATTTTTAAAAAAAAAACACCATTAGATTATTTGGGGGGGGGGCGATAGCTCAGTTGATAGAGCACTCTCTTTACACGCAAGGGGCCAGAGATTGATCCCGGGTGCAGTCGAGCTTTTTTTTCTTCTGATCTCTGTCTATTCAGCAGTGAATGGGTAGCTGGGTTTGTTAGATCTGCGAAAAGTACTTGGGATACACAGCGTCCTATCCAAAGATTTTTTTTTTATTATTAAAAAAGAAACAAAAAACGTGAGCTTTTAATAGCGCAATATCCACTAAATGTGCTCAAAGCGCTTTACAACGGGTTCCTGACTAATAGCAACACGTAACATGTAGAACGAGACATGACGTCTGTTAGGCGATGTTACAATTTTTTTCCGACAGAGACAACAATGTTGACGACCAGGTACTCATTTTACACCTGAGTAAGGTGATAGGATGTGATAAAGAGTCTTCAAGTCCTAAACTAGGCGCCGAGCGAGCTCGAACCAAGGACCTTCCGATCCGAAAGCGAGTGTCATACCACAAGACAACATAGCCGCACGAAAAGAGAAAAAAGGAATGGAGACAACAACAACCCCCCCCCCCCCCCAAATTAATTTAAAAAATCAAAACAAACTCTTCCCACTTCCCAACTTTTGGTCCAGCATGACACAGACACAAAATATTAACAATCCCTTTTCCTTTCACTCCCTAACATTGACCCGACCCGCTCCATCAATCTTCGCAGACACACACACACACACACACATACACACACACACACGTGCTTAATGGATAGTGTTATAGCACTATTTTCATGTTTTGAGCAAAACGCCTTCTCCGCTCTCACTTACACTTAGCAGTTCTACAGCCTTCTACTGCAGGACCGATTCCTATCGTTTGACGGTCCCAAGGACGCCTTGTGATTGGCCAATGTCGAAAAAGAACCGTTCATTGACGGTCCCACGAGCCTCACTAAGAGAAATACATTCAAATGTTTACAAATCATATATAATATGTAAATAAAACATAGTACAGTGCATAACAAAGAGATGATTTTACAAGACAAAAAAAGATATCATCTCCCAAAACTATACGTTTGACTACTTCCTCCCAGCTAAGGTATCGGCCAGGACCAGGCCAAAACCAAATAACCTCATCACAAGACAAGACAGAAAGCATGTTGGAAAAAAGATAGGGGGGGGAAGAGGTAGAAGACACAGTAAGTGCCTCCCTGCCCACACGGAGGTCAGAACCTCACCCAGTAAATAAGTTTACATTAAGGCTTAGAAAATAGAAAGCTTGTGTTCGCCAAATTGAATTATATTGGTTTTCTGTTTTTTAATAACACGATCAGGTTGTCTCAGTCTTTAAAAAATGTGTCAAACAATAACGGAGTTTCGGAATAATGGAATTAAAAAAAAAAAAAAAACTATGAATAACGAAACAACGTGGTCAAGGGTCAGGTGCCCATTCTACAGGAGTATGGTGATGAGAATGGAGTTTATAGACGAGACATGACGCTTGTAAGGCACTCACTATTGGTTTTGGGTTTCTGTTTCCAGAGAGAGACATGGTAGTTACAGAACAGGGACTCATTTTACAGAAGTATATAGAAAAATATTCCAAGTCTGATATCCAACCCCGAATAAGGCTTGTTTTAACATTGTTGTCATGGAGAATGCTTCCGTTAGCTTGAGAGTATTCCCATTTCACAGTGAGTACTTGACATTTGGGTTGCCAGACCTGCAAATAAATACGCATTGGATGAGACATGAAGTCTGTTAGTGTTAGGCAATAGCAGTTTGGTTTGGGTTTTTTTTTTTTTTTTTTTTTTTTTTTTTTGTTTTTGTTTTTTAATTTTTTTTTTTTTGTTTTTTTTGGAGACAGTTACAAGTCAAGTACTCATTTTGCATGAGTACAGTGAGCGAATGGAGTTTATAGAAGAGACGTGATGCTTGTATTGCACTCACTATTAGATAGGGATTTTTTTGTCCAGACGGAGAGAGAGAGAGATAGAAGGTGTTACAGGTCAAATACATATTTTACAGGAGTATGGTAAGAGAATAGAGTTTATAGGGTTTTTTTTTCAGATATAGACAATGAATTACAGCCCATGTACTTTTTCACGATAGAAGATAGAGTTTGTAGGGCGAAACATAGCACTTGTTAGGCATTATGACAGTTGTCCTTTTTTGACGGAGACAAAATGGTTAAACAGACCAGCGACTCATTTTACATGAGTATGGGTGAGGAACGAGTTTACGGGACGAGACAAGAGGCAGGCACTCTTATATTTTTTCTTTCTTGACCGAGACAATAATATGGTTACATGCCAGCTACTCATTTCACACAGGTATGGTGAGAGAATAGAATAAAGAGCCTGTTCCAAAGACTTGACTCAGAGCCAATCAGTGGGATCAAACTGGACAAATTGGGTCATCTCAAGCCCTCATGATATTGCGACGTGATTCCACCAATATTATGTGCACCAATAAATACACATTATAGTTTACGTTTCTCCTGGCCGCAATTTAAACACCCGAAGTCGTGTATAAAATACTGATCTTGATTAATATTACTAAGCAAGCCTAATTGGCGCTGGTTAGTTTGGGGTTTAAAGAGGTTTTTTTATTTTTATTTATTTATTTATTGTTGGCAATTAGGACACTCTCAGGTCATTTCAGCACCCGTACCCAAAGGTAGATGTGGAGAGTCAAAAGATTGTATTCAGAGTTTGAGTTTGCACACACGCAAAACAAAAGTAAGACAAGGAGACTGGTTCACACATTGAACGAGCACTTGATCCATGTCTTCTATCAGTTCTTTACCCCCCGGGCCAGTCTGACACCGCCTAGAAATCTCGCACAAACACAGACACATGACTCCTTTCAAGACAAACAGATGCTAATGCAAAAGATTGAATAGAAGATGGACAAGTACAAAATATATGATGGAACATTACATGATATCTCCAAGTACAATTTTTATTCTTTTTTAAATTCACTTCAAATTTAATCATTTCTTTGTAATCAAATACATCAACAAGTCTACATCATTCCCAATTATCTGCCGTTTGTCTTTCCCAACCAGCTCCACAGAGCAGTCTTGTCCTACATAGATAAAAGAAAAGTAAAACCGATGAGGAACAATATTCAATATTATGACTAAGGCTATGACACTTTACAACTTTGTTCTGTGAAAAAAAATACTTTACGTTAATAATCAATAATTGAATACCCATAATGAGAACAACTTTAAGCACAGGCTACCTGAGAAATAGTAATCTAATATTTTTCTAATCCATCTTAAAGTCATAGATTGACAGGCAGACGGCAAACACACACTGACATATGAATAAATAGACAGACAGACTGACAGACAGTCAGACAAATAGATAGATAGATAGATAAATAGATAGATAGATAATAGATAATAGATAGATGATAGATAGATAGATAGATAGATAGATAGATAGATAGATAGATAGATAATAGATAGATGGATGGATAGATAGATAGATAGATAGATAGATAGATAGATAGATAGATAGATGGATGGATGGATAGATAGATGGATAAATAGATAGATAGATAGATAGATAGATAGATAGATAGATAGATAAATAGATAGATGGATAGATAATAGATAGATAGATAGATAGATAGATAGATAGATAGATAATAGATAGATAGATAGATAGATAGATAGATGGATAGATAGATAGATAGATAGATGGATAATAGAAGATAGATAGATAGATAGATAGATGGATGGATAGAATAGATAGATAGATAGATAGATAGATAGATAGATAGATAGATAGATAAATAGATAGATGGATAGATAGATAATAGATAGATAAGAGATGGATGGATGGATAGATAGATAGATAGATAGATAGATAGATAGATAGATAGATAGATAGATAGATAGATGATAGATAGATAGATAGATAGATAGATAGATAGATGGACGGATGGATGGATGATTGGATGGATGGCATGTGGGTTGGTTGTTAGTTGGTTGGTTGGTTGGATGGATGGATAGATAGAAAGATAGATAGATAAAAGATGGATAGACAATAGATGGATATATAAATAGATGGTTGGATACAGATAGATGGATGATAGATAGATAGATAGATAGATAGATAGATAGATAGATAATAGATAGATAGATAGATAGATAGATAGATGGATGGATGGATGGATGATGATTGGATGGATGGATGCATGGTTGGTTTGGTTAGTTGGTTGGTTGGTTGGATGGATGGATGGATGGATAGATAGATAGAAAGATAGATAGATAAAAGATGGATAGACAGATAGATGGATATATAAATAGATGGTTGGATAGCAGATAGATAGATGGATAGATAGATAGATCAACAAACACAGACTGACAAATAAATAAAAAGACAAACAGACAGACAAACAGAGAGAAAAGAACAGGCTTAACGATAGGCAAACTGATAGAGAGAAAAAAAAAGTTCCTACGTTTAGGTAAACAAGATGATAAAACAAAGAAAGAAAGAAAGGAAGGAAAAAAAAAAAAAGAGAGAGAGAGAGAGAGAGAGAGAGAGAGAGAGATAGAGAGAGAGAGACTCTTCTACATACATTTTAAAAAAATTACAATCAGCCACTTCTTTGTACTGCATCCACACATTATTTTTGACTGCCCTCTCTTATCTTTGTAAATGTTTAAAAATATGTGTATAAATGGGGGAAAGCTGATGGGCACATTCTTTTAATAATTTTCCTTTCAATCCATCCGGCCCAGCAGCCTTCCTCTCGTTTAGTTTCGAAAATACGAATCTCGTTTCTTCTTCACTGACCTCAATAGTCATTTCATCTTCCAAAGCCCGGTCTAATTTATGTTTTTCATTTTCAATATATCAAATTTGTTTGCTGTGTCGAGACGTGAATAAAATTTATTTAGAGTTTCAATTTCGAGATCTTCTGATATAATCCTGGGCTTTGGATTATAGTTAACAGCAGTTGTAAAAGCCCCCGCCACGTGTCCCGTATATCCCAGAAAAAAAGCATTTTCAATTTTATTTTTGTACTTGTCTCTACAACTAGATATTACTCTCTTTATCTCTTTTTGTTTTGTTTTCAGATCGTTTTTGTTTCCACAGTAAAGAGAGTTTTCTTTTGGTTTCAATAAAAGTTTTAGATCTTTTGTTATCCAAGGCTTGTTGTTAGGATAATATATTTATTTCTTTTTTTTTACAAGACACTAGCTGTTCACAGAATTTTAAATACTCACTCACACAGTCATTCAGCTCATCCACACTATCACATGATTCGATAAAAACATTCTAGGTCAGTGCATTTAAAACAACCACGCAAATCTTCACTTCCGTTCCAGATCTGTACACTTTTCTTTACTGGTTTTAAAGGTTTAAAAACAGGGCGGTAGGTGGGGAGTAGCAAGAGCATGCAGTGGTCAGATAAACCTAATGGGGCACGGGTAAACATTTATAACTATTTTAATATTACACAAGAATAAATCTAATGTTTTTTTCTTCCCTTGTCTCGCAGTCCACGTATTATGAAGTCCCGGGAGAGTGAAATCGTTACATTGGTTAAAATCGCCAGTAACCATCAATACGGCATCGGTGACTTAATTTGAATGTCCTGTATTTCTTTCCTCAAAATATTTTTCGCTGTGGTGTTGTCTGATGAGTGGTGGAATGTAGACGTTGATGAGATGATGACATGAGTATATCCTGGGTAGATAATATGGTCGTGACGAAACAGTAAATAAATTCAATATAAAACGTCACAATACATTTTCTGTATCTGACAGTTATTGGGGTGGCACCATTTGTTGTTAATATAAGTGCACACCCCCCCCACCCCCCAGTTTGTTTATTTACATTAGTCCGATCTCCTCGAAATAGTGAATATTGTTCAATATCAAAACATGATGATGGTATGTGAGAGAGAGCCAAGTCTCTGTTAACGCTATTAGGAGCTTGACGATAGTCACGATTGTAACGAACACAGTGAAAACGGTTCATCATTTTATTCTTCAGTGATCTTACATTACCTGTCACTACACAGTAGTGCCGCGCTGAGGACCGGTCCCAAGAACCGGTCCCACGGTTCCTTGCTGGGACCGGAGGACCGGTCCCAAGGTGAAGAACCGTTGGCGGTCCTCACGTCGCGGACCTCACTTCTATCTTTTCTCTTGTCCTTTTCTCGGTTCTTTTTGCCTAGGCCGTTCGCCTAAACCACCCATCCCACTTAATATAAATCGCACCAACCCCCTCTTGCACATACGCCCTCTTGTGTTGTGTGGTGGGTAAGAGGGGCCGCGAGACGCCTTGGACGATTCCACTACTAGGGTTAAATTTCCTGATTTACTACACACTAATGATCGCAATGACAATGATCTATTTTGACGACATCACCCCTCTTCTCTAATGGGTTATTCTTTGAAATGAATGTGACTACTGTAAGATGTGTGTTTGTGTGTATGTGTGTGTTCGTGTGTGTGTTTTGAACCTAGCTGGTCCGATTTTTTTCTTTTGGCTATGTGTTTGTCACCACTATTTCCTATCGTATTGTTGTCATTTGATGATACAATATTTTCATTTGTTTGGTGTTTTAACTAATCAAATGATACAAGTTTTGACATACTATAGCTTTCTTCAAAAATAACAATTATAACGTCTGTATTTTTAAAAAAAAAACACCATTAGATTATTTGGGGGGGGGGGGGGGGCGATAGCTCAGTTGATAGAGCACCTCTTTACACGCAAGGGGCCAAGATTGATCCCGGGTGCAGTCGAGCTTTTTTTCTTCTGATCTCTGTCTATTCAGCAGTGAATGGGTAGCTGGGTTTTGTTAGATCTGGCGAAAAGTACTTTGGGATACACAGCGTCCTATCCAAAGATTTTTTTTTTTTATTATTAAAAAAGAAACAAAAAACGTGAGCTTTTATATAGCGCAATATCCACTAAATGTGCTCAAAGCGCTTTACAACGGTTCCTGACTAATAGCAACACGTAACATGTAGAACGAGACATGACGTCTGTTAGGCGATGTTACAATTTTTTTCCGACAGAGACAACAATGTTGACGACCAGGTACTCATTTTACACCTGAGTAAGGTGATAGGATGTGAGTAAAGAGTCTTTCAGTCCTAAATACTAGGCGCCGAGCGAGGCTCGAACCAAGGACCCTTCCGATCCGAAAGCGAGTGTCATACCACAAGACAAAAAAAGCCGCACGAAAAGAGAAAAAAGGAATGGAGACAACAACAAACCCCCCCCCCCCCCCCCCCCAAAATTAATTTAAAAAATCAAAACAAACTCTTCCCACTTCCCATACTTTTGGTCCAGCATGACACAGACACAAAATATTAACAATCCTTTTCCTTTCACTCCCTAACATTGACCCGACCCCGCTCCATCAATCTTCGCAGACCACACACACACACACACACACATACACACACACACACGTGCTTAATGGATAGTGTTATAGCACTATTTTCATGTTTGAGGCAAAACGCCTTCTCCGCTCTCACTTACACTTAGCAGTTCTACAGCCTTCTACTGCAGGACCGATTCTATCGTTTGACGGTCCAAGGACGCCTTGTGATTGGCCATGTCGAAAAAGAACCGGTTCATTGACGGTCCCACGAGCCTCACTAAGAGAAATACATTCAAATGTTTACAAATCATATATAATATGTAAATAAAACATAGTACAGTGCATAACAAGAGATGATTTTACAAGACAAAAAAAGATATCATCTCCCAAAACTATACGTTTGACTACTTCCTCCCAGCTAAGGTATCGGCCAGGACCAGCCAAAACCAAATAACCTCATCACAAGACAAGACAGAAAGCATGTTGGAAAAAAGATAGGGGGGGGAAGAGGTAGAAGACACAGTAAGTGCCTACCCTGCCACCATGGAGGTCAGGAACTCACCCAGTAAATAAGTTTACATTAAGGCTTAGAAAATAGAAAGCTTGTGTTCGCCAAATTGAATTATATTGGTTTTCTGTTTTTTATAACACGATCAGTTGTCTCAGTCTTTAAAAAATGTGTCAAACAATAACGAGTTTCGGAATAATGGAATTAAAAAAAAAAAAAAACTATGAATAACGAAACAACGTGGTCAAGGGTCAGGTGCCCATTCTACAGGAGTATGGTGAGAGAATGGAGTTTATAGGACGAACATGACGCTTGTAAGGCACTCACTATTGGTTTTTGGGTTTCTGTTTCCAGAGAGAGACATGGTAGTTACAGAACAGGGACTCATTTTACAGAAGTATATAAGAAAAAATAATTCCAAGTCTGATATCCAACCCCGAATAGGCTTGTTTTAACATGTTGTCATGGAGAATGCTTCCGTTAGCTTGAGAGTATTCCCATTTCAACAGTGAGTACTTGACAATTTGGGTTGCCAGACCTGCAAATAAATACGCATTGGATGAGACATGAAGTCTGTTAGTGTTAGGCAATAGCAGTTTGGTTTGGTTTTTTTTTTTGTTTTTTTTTTTGTTTTTGTTTTGTTTTTTTTTTTAATTTTTTTTTTTTTTTTTTTTTTTTTTTTTTGGAGACAGTTACAAGTCAAGTACTCATTTTGCATGAGTACAGTGAGCGAATGGAGTTTATAGGAAGAGACGTGATGCTTGTATTGCACTCACTATTAGATAGGGATTTTTTTGTCCAGCGGAGAGAGAGAGAGAGATAGAAGGTGGTTACAGGTCAAATACATATTTTACAGGAGTATGGTAAGAGAATAGAGTTTTTATAGGGTTTTTTTTTCAGATATAGACAATGAAGTTAAGCCCATGTACTCTTTTCACGATAAGAAGATAGAGTTTGTAGGGCGAACATAGCACTTGTTAGGCATTATGACAGTTGTCCTTTTTTGACGGAGACAAAATGGTTAAACAGACCAGCGACTCATTTTACATGAGTATGGTGAGAGAACGGAGTTTACGGGACGAGACAAGAGGCAGGCACTCTTATATTTTTTCTTTCTTGACCGAGACAATAATATGGTTACATGCCAGCTACTCATTTCACACAGGTATGGTGAGGAATAGAATAAAGAGCCTGTTCCAAAGACTTGACTCAGAGCCAACTCAGTGGGATCAAACTGGACAAATTGGGTCATCTCAAGCCCTCATGATATTGCGACGTGATTTCCACCAATATTATGTGCACCAATAAATACACATTATAGTTACGTTCTCCTGGCCGCAATTTAAACACCCAATCGTGTATAAAAATACTGATCTTGATTAATATTACTAAAGCAAGCCTAATTGGCGCTGGTTAGTTTGGGTTTAAAGAGGTTTTTTATTTTTATTTATTTATTTATTGTTGGCAATTAGGACACTCTCAGGTCATTTTCAGCACCCGTACCCAAAGGGTAAGATGTGGAGAGTCAAAAGATTGTATTCAGAGTTTGAGTTTGCACACACGCAAAACAAAAGTAAGACAAGGAGACTGGTTCACACATTGAACGAGCACTTGATCCATGTCCTTCAGTTCTTTACCCCCGGGCAGTCTGACAACCGCCTAGAAATCTCGCACAAACACAGACACATGACTCCTTGTCAAGACAAACAGATGCTAATGCAAAAGATTGAATAGAAATGGACAAGTACAAAAATAATGATGAACATATACATGATATCTCCAGAGTACAATTTTTATTCTTTTTTAAATTCACTTCAAATTTAATCATTTCTTGTAATCAAATACATCAACAAGTCTACATCATTTCCCAATTATCTGCCGTTTGTCTTCCCCAACCGCTCCACAGAGCAGTCCCTTTTCCTACAT
>NW_027622770.1:0-11664 GCF_034508935.2 Berghia stephanieae
CCCCCCCCCCCCCTTTTTTTTTTTTTTTTTTTTAAAATAATTTTACCAAAAGAGGGGGGTATCCCCCTACGTTTTTGCATTACACCTTCTTCTCTCTCCTTCCCCTTTCTCTTTCGGGCCTCCATGGGGGTTTCCCACCCCAACGTAGTTGTGGTGAAATTATCCGCAGAGGATCTTAAGTTCAATGGGCCTCATCCGCCAAATAGGGTTTTGAGGTCTTTTAAAAGGACCTAAAAACAAATCAGGCCAACCATCTTAAGATCAAGCTGGCCCTCAATAACATGGGGGTCAGTTTAGACGATATTGCGGGAGTCTACCGGTTCATGGACGCCGCAAAAAATACGTCACCTTCAAGGAAGGAAGGGAGTCAGGGGGTGGAAAAACTACACGGCGTAGTGCACCCCCACCCAACCCTAAAAATAAACCTCCACATCGGATGTTAACAAATCCCTGGGTGTCGGGGTTTTTGAAATGGGTGGCTCCCTCCGTCAAGCCCGGCCCTTTCGTTGTCGGCAAACCCAGACGGGACGAGCTGGACTCGTATACGTTCCGTCTGGAGAAGATGATGGGGTAGAAATACCCCACTATCTAAATTTGAGGTAGGTGGCGCCTTCCCCCACGTAAAGGTGCACATTCTGGGCGTGTGCCGGCATGCTCCACATGCTACAATGTGGGGCACCCTTTCTATTTGTGCCCACTAGAGCACGGTATGCACCAGGAGTGAATTCAGCACGAAATCCCACTATCCCCCCTCCTTTTCCATCTTCACCTACTGGTTCTGCACGCCTTCCGGCAACCCCCTGCCGGACGCACCATCCCAATCCAAGAACCTTGGAACCAGGTATTTAAAAAAGGGAAGAAACACAAAACAACACTCCAACACACAAAAAAAACCAAAACACCAAATACACCACTAACTCACAAGCTAACACCACTAAACCACAGACCCCAAACGAAAACCCTCAAGACAACACCCCAAAAAGAACCAAACAAACAAAAACTCCCACCAAATGAAAAAACTAGAACAGGAACCAACACAACTCCCCATACACACCAAAACGAAATCATCCATGACAATCTACACCAACACACCACACCAACACCAGTAATAATCCCTTTAGAAAGGGCGGCAACATCACCCCACCCCCATCCACCACCCCCCAAACCCAATAACAACCAAAAAAACTCTCCCCCAAAAAAATACAACCACACCTTTCGCCCTTCAAAGCACACACTTCACTCAACGATCACCACCGGGGGCTTGCCCAAGAGCACGAAAAAACTCAAAAACACACTACCCAATATCTACACAAACACATGCATACACACCTCACCAAAGAAGCTTTCCCTCAAGAGGAAGACTCCACCCATCCAAAAAAAATCGAGAGGGAAAGGTCATACCCAGACCACCACGACACATGGGAGACACACCCCCCAATAATTAAACAAAACAATACACACACTAAGCCCAGACATGCAGCCTACAGTCCACACATATATCCCTACATCAAAACGCAACTCTAGATACAACAAACACACCACCCTAGAGAACAAGCAAAATCATACACTAAAAACAAACCATACAAAATAAAAACACCCTACAAAGAGGATGGCCCCCCCACCATTGACAATCATAACACTAAACATCAGAGGCATGAGACAGAAAATACAAGACATTAAAAATCTAATAAGGAAACAAAGACCAGATTTTCTTACTGTTACAAGAAACGAACATACACGAAAAATTTCCCACACAAGAACAAACCCACTTCTCGAACTCAAACCAGAAGTTAAAAATTTATTTTGGACAATCGACAAGAAAAAAAGAAACTGTAGAGGAGTAGCCATAATAAAAATCTCCGACAATTGGACTGTTACCCAACACGACCATGACAACCAGGACGAATGGGGAAAATAGACTTTGACTCAAGACGGCTAACAAATTCCAAATTTACAAAATCTACGGACCTGCCTCAAGAACAGACGAAAAAAAGACAACGTTTTTAGACTTAGAGAAAAGAATGGAAAAAACCCATCAACCCCCATCACCCTAGAGGGGATTTCAATAACACACTACCCCCCGCGACAAAAACTCACCATAGAACACAACAAACAGTCATAAAACAAACAAATACTACAACGAATTTTAGAAAAAAAAACCAATTTCTCACAGATACATACAGAGAAACATTCCAACTCGGGAAAGAAACCACCTTTAAATCATTCGCAAACACGGGATCCAGACTCGACAAATATACATACCCAAAACAACCCCATAACAGAAATTAAACACCTAGAGAACACACTAGACTACACCAGACACAAAGCTGTCTACGCCCAGTACGGCACCCAAATTACAAGACCCAAACAAAAAAGTGCCTACTGGAAATTCAACAACAGTCTCCTGCAGGACCATTATTACATACAATACATGACGGACATCTTTATTAGACTATCGGACAACATACCAAATGACACATCCGAGAAGGGTGGGACACCCTCAAACAGACCATACAAACGCTAACAAAAAATGTTTGGGAGAAAAGTACAAGACAAAACCAACAGAAAGGAAACAAAGTACAAAACAATCATCAACATAGACAGGGCGCGTGACAACAAAACAGAAATAAAACACACCCACTGTTACTAAAGCAATAGAAAAACTGAAAGAAATTGAACAAAGAAAATTCAGAGGCCACAAGTAAGAAGCACTACAAAACACGCAACGACTACACTGATTTAACCGACACAATACCCAGAATAGAAAACGAACTACACAATAGACGACATATAGACAAAATCAGAACAACAGATGGGCAAATAACAAAAAACGAGACAGAAATCCTTGAGACCTTCTACAATTTTTACAAACAACTATACACAAGTGGCGAAATATCAAAGATATACAAGACCACTACACCGATTATACAAAGTTGACAGACGAACAGAAAGAACAATTAGATACAGAGATCACAATAGAAGACCTACAACACAGCCTTGAGAACATGAACACAAACAAATCCCCAGGCCCGATGGGCTAACAGTAGAATTCTACAAAAGTTTCTTCCCTCTCCTTAAAAAACCCCTCCTAGAACTGACTAAAGAAATTTCACAAAGAAGGACAATTAAAAGAACAGCCAAAAGATATCATACATACCCTCATACCCAAAAAAAGCAACACAACAGACGTCAAACAATACAGACCCATTTTCCCCCCTAAACACCGACTAAAAAATTATAGCGAAAACTTTAAGCAACAAAATCAAAATTCACCTACCCAAATTGATAGACAAAGAACAAACAGTAGCTTTAAAAAAAAAGAACAATTTGAACAAACACACAACTTCATCAGAGACCTTATAGGATACGTAAAAACGACACACACACACGCATACATTTTGTCCATCGACAAGAGAAAGCTTTCGATAGTTAGAACACAGTTTCTTACACAAAATTAAACACAACAACATAGGCCCTTATTACAGAAGATGGATAAAAATACTATACAACAAACCCCTCCAGCTGTGTAATAGTCAATCAAAAAGTATCTGATCCCCTTTAAAACGGTCGGTCAGTTACGAAAGGGTTGCCCTCTCTCGGCCCAAAATATACATCTTATGTCTCGAAACCCTTTTGGAAAAAAATTAGGAGAAACCCGAAAATTAAAGGCACCAGAATTCCCCGGGAAAAACCAACAAAAAAACTCATCGCGTATGCCGATGATGCAACCCTAATTCCGAGTGATATACCAGCAACACCAAATTTTAGAACTTTCAAAATTTCGGGCCTCGCTAGTGGTGCCAAACTAAATATTAAAGACCAAAATCATGAATCTCGGTCCGAACCCCTTTGAAACGAAAAGACCCCGATACCCGACATGCAATGGGTTAACCAAATTAAAATCCTCGGAATAACGTACTGTCAAAGACACACGACACCGAAACACACTGGAGTGGAATTGTACACAATATAGACAAGAAACTACATTCATACACAAAACATCAAAGCCAATATATTCGATAGACCAGGGAAGTGAACACCTACATTATCCCAAAAATCTTATACTACATCAAAATCTCCAAACCTCCCTTCACCCCAATAAAAAATTAGAAAGAGCATAGACACATTTATACTACAAGACGCAAAAACCATTCCACACGAAATACCACACGTCCACAGAATCAGGCGGCACAGGACTAAAAAGTATTAAAGAAACCCTTTGACACAACTAGGATCAGTATATAGACAAAATAATAAAAAGAATCGACAGGAAATAAATTCGGGTCATACTACTTTGGGGCACGACTAACACAATTTAAAAAGATCGACCACACACTCCCCCATTTCGGAGGAAGACACTCCCTCCTTTTTACAAAGGAAAAGCGTAGGACTAGTAAACAAATACCCAGACACAATAAAAAAACAATTAGACAGTAAACAGAATATACAGAACAATAAACACACCAAACAAACGCAGAGAAAAAAGACCTAAAGCACGCATCAGGACTAACATTAGATAACAGAGAGTGGCCCCCAGAAAACTTACATAAACGTGATTTCTTCTAGATACAGTAAGCTATAACTACTGACTGATGTTCAACGCCTTACCAACAAACAACACGCCCAGATGCGCCTTATGCCGACCTTTGTCCAACACAAAATGTACACCCTTTCACAAACTGCATTAAAACAAAACACTGATTAGAGCCACAATAAACACAATACAAAAAACAATACGACAACCCATACATACAGAAATAGCATTTAGACATAATATCACCCCAAAACTGCCCAAAGCAACACATGAAATTAAACATACACATCCTAGCAGCAGCAAGACAAGCGATTTGGACTGCATGGATGGTCAAGTACACAGACCAAACACCACTAATACCGACATGTCTTTAATATTTCTTAACATAATACAAAAGAAAATACAAAAACGATTAGATAAAGAGAGAGAAACAAGATGGGAACAAATATACCGACCTAATAGCACAATTCAGATAGGACCTTCCCCCGAGACATTTCAACTCTCTGCAAACCCCACCACAACCTGACCCTACCCCTCCCCTCCCCCCCCCCCCCTAGCTAGCCCTTTTCAAACTTTATTTATACATATTATTTACACCTCTATTATCGATCATTTACCTGACTGATCACTTACTATTTTATATTCCTTCCCTAGTATTAGTTTTTCCTCCTTCCCTACTTTTGCTGTAGTATTATCCTTTTATATATTAACTTCCCTTTTCGCCCCCCTCTACCACACCCGATATAGCCATAACTTTTTCACCAAAATTCACTGCCAAACAACCCAGTTACAAACAACGAGGGGCGTCCATGTCTATTTTTTCCCCCCCCCCCCCCCCCCCCCTTTTCCTCTCAGCATTGATAATGATACACAACCCGATGAATCGATCATCCTTCTCCTAACTCTTCGGCCTCCGGAATAATATAATCAGAACCCCTTCTGTATATAACTAATTCTACCTTTTCCTTTGTTTCTCCCCCACCCCCCCCCCCCTCCCCCACACAGTACATCCAATCCTACCCCACATCTAGATAGATAATACAGACAGCCCCCTTCCCATCACCCTGATACAAACGGAGACGGAAAAGAATACCCAAAATAACGACAGAAGATCTCGCCAAGAAAAAATGCAGAGTACCACCCTTTTTGTATTTTTATTTTATCTGATTGCAAACTATAGCTAGAGTAGAGAACACAGACCCTATTTCGGCTCTAAAGATCATGTGGCAGATAAAAAACCCTCTAATAATAATGATACTAATACTAACATACAAAACAACATCCCCCCCCCCCCCACCTAAAAATTCCCATTATACTAAACTCAACCAAATAAAAACAGTAACAAACCTCCCAAGGGAAAAAGGACGTGACAAAAAAGTGTTTAGTAAGATATAATCCCCCCTTTTTTTTTTTTTTTTTTTCCGATGCGGCCCCGGCAAAACTCGGCGCAACGGCCCCGCAGAGACGGCGCGGGGCAATGTGTGTGCCGCGCAGCATGCCGGAGGGTCTAGTCCCGCCCAACCCGCCTGAAGCGCGGCTGAAACAATTGCGCTGGGGCCGTCTAAAACTGCCGTGGACCCAATGTATGCAGATGAGATCAGCCGGGGCCGACTCGGAAAGAAGAATTTTTACAATATTTATAATATTAAAAACGTACACCTTGTACACCCACAGTCACAATGCCCCCCCCCCCTCACAAATTCTAACCTTATCGAAAAATTAACTATATTCTAGAATAATAAAAAAAACCAATGCTGCATAGGAAAGACCACGTCCCACAGTAGTTGAAGCAGCGAAGACGCTCGCTGAGAGCGGGAAAGTGTGTGGCCACCCTTGGATTTCCTAAGGGAGCAAGGGAATAGTTACTAACAAATAATCAAAATTTTTCCTTATAAAAGAAACCCCACCTTCTTCACCAGTTCCAATCTACCCCATAATTTAGAAATAGCCCAAGAACATAAACCCACCACAACAATTAATAAACCCCACAAGACGTTTGACCCGTGTATTCACCATCCAACAACAGAAGCAATTCAGAAACTTCCCCCCCCCCCCCCCCAAATCCAACCTAAAACCTAAACCTAAACCATTTCCACATAACCCCATATTACAAAAGTTCGAATATTCCGATCAGCTGATAGGCTGCGCCTTTCAACTCCCACCAATCAAAACCCTCAGAACCAAACACCCCCCCCCCCCCCCCTACTAAACCTCTGTCAGTCCCAGACAATTTATCTAAACAACCCTTACAAACAGCCCTGAATCATCAATAAACCGATTGGTTTCAGGATCTCTGTCATCCACCCAATCGCAACACATTTTATCTACTCCCACATCCAACCCTGAACAGCTATTTAATTGTTAATTTAATCATCTAAAAAAAAAAAAAAAATTTATTACAACCCACCAACCCAATATAACCTCTAACTGACCAATGCCCAATTAAACCCCCACCCTCCATGAACGCGTTTGGCAACATTAATTTTCAACCATTATTTCATTTATAAAAAAAAAATTTAAAAAAAAAAAAAAAAAATTATTTATTATCGTAACTTTACGATTACAGAAGCAGTTAATGCCAAAGCCTTCCTAATGCTATACTACTAAACACATAATTAATTAACCTAACAAATACAATTTTTACTATTAAGAGGGTCATTAGATAGTATGGCCTGGTCTAAAAAAAAAAAAAAAAGGAGCGTCTTCCCTGTCAGTTATTTTATGTACATAAAAGTGGCGACGAGGATTCCAGCTGTGGGTCACATGAAATCACAGTCCTTTTAAGGACTGCCAATCCACGAAGGGGACAGCCCTGCCCTACCTCCGGACGAAGAAGGGACGAGCCTTTCCCTGGTCTGCCTCCGGAGAAGAAGACGAGCCTTGCCCTGCCCTACCTCCGGACGAAGAGGGACGAACCTTGCCTGGTCTGCCTCAGGACGAGCCCTGCCCTACTCCGGACGAAGAAGGGCGAGCCTTGCCCCGGTCTGCCTCCGGACGAAGAAGGACGAGCCTTTCCCTGGTCTGCCTCGGACGAAGAAGGACGAGCCTTGCCCCGGTCTGCCTCCGGACGAAGAAGGACGAGCCTTGCCCTGTCTGCCCCCGGACGAAGAAGGACGAGCCTTGCCGTGCCAGACGAAACGAGGGGACCTGCCCGCCTTGCCGTGCCAGACGACGAGGGGGGGCCTGCCTGCCTTGCCCTGCCAGACGAGCGAGGGGGGCCTACCTGCCTCGCCGTGCCAGACGAGCGAAGGGACCTGCCCGCCTTGCCGTGCCAGACGAGCGAGGGGGACCTGCCTGCCTTGCCGTGCCAGATGAGCGAGGGGACCTGCCTGCCTTGCCGTGCCAGACGAAGCGAGGGGGACTACCTGCCCCGCCGTGCCAGACGAGCGAGGAGAACTGCCGTGACCTACTTATCTTTCTGTATCGGACAGAAGGACAACTTACCAGCGGAAGTCGGACGTGTATGTACAGCGACGTTTCGACTTGCTGACAGGGAAGACCGTCCATTGGCTGTTTTCGAAAAAATATCAGGACGTAAACTGTCATCGTGACAGACGCGGAAGAATCATCAGGAGTGGACTGTCAGTCGGACGGGACGTGGAAAAAATCATCAGGACGTGACTGTCAGTCGTGACAGCCGTGGAAGAATCATCAGGACGTGACTGTCAGTCGTGACGGGACGTGGAAGAATCATCAGGACGTGACTGTCAGTCGTGACAGACGTGGAAGAATCATCAGGCCGTGATTGCCTGTTGTGACAGACGTGCGAGGAGTACCTGCCTGTCGGACGGGTGACGTTACTTCTTGCTGTATCGGACAGCACGGAAAACCAACGCGGAGTCGGACCGTAATCGACCTACTGACCGTCCATTGGTGGTTTTGGACTTTTTTCATCAGGACAAGCCTCCCTTGCGTGTCGGACGTGCGGAGGAAACTGGGTCAAACGGTTGACTACTTTTTGCTGTATCGGACAGCACGGAAAACAACTAGCGGAGCGACGTATCGGCCTGCTGTAGTTCATTGGCTGCTTTGGGTAATCGTCATGACTACACGAGCAACATGGACTAACGAGGAGCTCATTGGGCTATTGCGTGATCAGATGGCCCAACAACAACAGCGATGGAGTTGCAGCGTCAACAGATGGAAACGTTAATGGCCTTGTTGATGGATCGTCCCAAGTCGTCAGTGACCAACACCAGTCTGCGAGTTTGATCAAACGGGCTGTGGACGGACTATTGGTCACGTTTCCAGACGTTGTAAAGGCCAACTCCCTTCCATCGGACAGGATTGCGGAGATTTTTCTCACCAACCAATCGGTGCCACTTTTAAGCTGCTGGCAAACCCGGCTTCACAGAGCGTTCCTCCCAAGGACGTCAACGAATTATCGATGGATGAGATCGAGCAGCACATGGTTGACCATTCAACCCCCAAAAGATTCGTTGTTCGGGAGCGTTACAAATTCTGGACACGAACAGAAAGGAAGCCAGGAGGGGAAAGTCCACGAGTTAGCTGCGAGAATTCGGCAAGAGGCAGCTACATGTGATTTTGCCTCGATCAATGACCCGTTGGACGAGGCAATGAGGACTCGATTCGTTTGCTCGATCAACAGCGAGGGGTATCGTCAAAGCCTTGTTTAAAGTAAAGGACGACGAGCTGACGTTCAACGAGCCATTCAAATCGCCGCGGAAGTGGGGAGCTGGAAAAGTTGCCAGAGAGACGGTCGGCACATCAAATGCCGATGTGTTTAAGTTCCCGCCCAAACGAAATCCGGCTCGTAAACTGCCCACGGCGAATAACGAACCGTCTCCAGAGATCACCCCCCAATTTAAATCAGCGGAGAACGGAATCAGAAAACCCGATTTACCGGTGCTTCGGGAACACTCGAGTGATGCCTGTCGATTCAAGGAACCCTTTGCCACCACTGCGGCATTAAGGGCCACATAAAGTTGCCTGTTGGAAGAGAAGTCAACATCAACGAGTAAAGTCGTGACAAAGGTCAAAAGGATGCGGCCCGACCTTTGCCCCCAAACAGCCATGGATTATGCCCGCAAACCCATGGGAACGTGTCCATATCGACCACGCCGTGAATTTCAAAGGACACAACTGGCTCGTGATGGTGGATGCATACTCCAAATATCCTGTGGGCCACCAGATGACATCATCACCACGAAGGCGGGCAATTCATAAGTGGACGAGGATTTTGCGCATTTTGGCTACCCGCATTTCCATCGTCACTGTAATGCGCAGTGTTCTCGTCCCGTGAGGTTTGCCAACGGGAGCCCCCTATCATCCCGAGACCAACGGTGCAGCTGAGAGACTGGTACAGTCATTTAAAACCCAAAGGAAGTCCAGCTCATACCGTGGGCCTTCCCGATTTTTGATCCATTAACGGAAACTCCCCTGTCAGTGGTATGCCCAAGGGAATTCTGTTTGGGTCGACAGATACGGGCGAAGATAGGTGCCCCTCCCTCACAGCCGGAAAATCTTCGTCGTCAGGAAAAAAATTACAGTGAACACCCAGTGCTATCCCGTCTTTTCAGGGGGGGCGGGGGAAAAAGGGGTCCACGATTGAGCATCAGGTTAAAAACCCGAATGTTCAGTAAAAAATCGTCCGGATGGCCCCTACTTTGAGAAGACACGTCGCCCAAATGCCAACCCCCACATGCTAAAATAGGGGTTTATTAAATTTGTGACAATAATCATTCTTGAACAGATTTTTCCATTTTTTTTTTGCCCCCAGGCCCCCCTTTAAATACCCTCTAAGTAACAATTTTATTTGTTAGTTAATTTATTATTTTGTAGTGTCATAGAAAGGCATGGCAAAATTTCTGTAGTTCGTTAGTATTTTTTTTTTTTTTTTTTTTTTTGTTTTTTTTTAAAAGGGGATGAAAAAATTGAAAATTAATGTTCCCTAACGCTTTCATGGAGGGGGGGGGGTTAATTTGGGGCAGGGGGTCATTAGGGATATATTTTGGGGGGTTGTAAAAAATTTTTTTTACTTTTTAGAATTTAAATTAAAAATTAAAATAGTGATCTGGTTGGAGTGGAAGTGATAAAATGTGTCTTTTGTGTTTGGGGGTGACAGGATCCTGTCCCAAATCGGTTTTTTGATGATTCGGGGGCTGTTTGTAAGTTGTTTAGATAAAAAGTTGGGGCTGGTAGAGGTTTTGAGGGGGGGGGGGGGGGTGTTATTTGAGGGGTTTGGGTTGGTGGTATTGGAAGGGTACCTGTCGGAATATTCGAACTTCTGAATTTTTAGGTTATTTTGGAAATGAGGGTTTGGTTTAGGTTTTAGGTTGGTGGGGGTGGGGGGGGGGGGGGGGGGGGGGGTTTTTGAATTCTTCGTTTTTGGGATTTATACGGCCCCTCTTGGGTTTTTTAATGTTTGGCGGTTGTTGTTCTTGGGGTATTGCTAAATTATGGGAGTAATTGGAACTTATGAGGTGGTTATGCTTTTTAAAAAGGAAACTTTTTATTAATTTGTTTAAAAACCTTTCCCCTTCCCCTTAGGAGTCCAAGGGGGGCCCCCCCACTTTCCCGCTCTCTGCCGGCGCATTCGCTGCTTTAATCTGGCGCGGTCTTTTTCCCTTCGCATTTGGGTTTTTTATTATTCTATGAATATGGTTAAAATTTCGTTTAAAAATTTGAATCTGGGGGGGGGGGGGGGGGGGGGGGGGGGGTTGTATTGGGGGTTAAAAAGGTTACGTTTTAAAATTTTAAAAATTTTAAATATTTTTCTTTCCGAGCGGGCCCCCACTGATCTCATTGTAATGTATCCACGCATCTAGGGCGCCGCAGGCAATTTTTTCAGCCGCCTTCAGGCGGGTTTGGGCGGGACCCCAACCCCCCGGCATGCTGCGCGGCACACACTTTCCCCGCGCCGTCTTTGCCCCTGGGCCGTTTTTCGCTGGTTCCCGGGGGGGGATCGGAAATTGATTCGTTTTTTTAAAAAAAAAAAAAAAAAAAAAAAAAAAAAAAAAAAATTTTTCTAAACACTTGTGTCACTCTTTTCCCTTGGGGGTTTTTTATTTTTATTTTTTTGATTTAGTATAATGGGATTTTTGGTTTGGGGGGGGGGGGGGGGGGGGGATGTTGTTTGTATGTTAGTATTAGTATCATTTATTATTTGG